>NW_015505894.1:46564-144569 GCF_001515645.1 Sinocyclocheilus grahami
CAGAGTTTGGGAGCCAAATGCTAAAAAGCTCTACCTCCTTTAGTGGACTTTGCTATCCTAGGTACTACCAAAAGTCCAGAGTTTTGCGACCTTAGGGAGCGTGATGGATTGTAGCGTGGTAGAAGACTAGTTAGGTATGCAGGAGCTAACCCATTATGGGCCTTATAGGCAAGTAATAATATTTTGTAACTGATACGGAACTTAACAGGTAGCCAGTGCAGAGACTGTAAAATTGGGGTAATATGATCTTATTTTCTTGACCTGGTAAGGACTCTAGCCACTGCATTTTGGACTATCTGTAGCTTGTTTATTGAAGATGCAGGACAACCACCTAGCAGTGCATTACAATAGTCCAGTCTAGAGGTCATGAATGCATGAACTAGCTTTTCTGCATCAGAAACAGGTATCATGTTTCGTAACTTGGCAATGTTTCTAAGATGGAAGAATGCCGTTTTTGTAACATAGGAAATATGATTTTCAAAAGACAAGTTGCTATCTAATATAACACCCAGATTCTTGACTGTAGAGGAAGTAACCGTGCATCCGTCTAGTTGCAAATTGTTGCAAATTCTTGTCTGTCCTCTTTTCCTCACGTGTCTTTATATGTGTTCCATTGCTCCTCCGCTTGCCCCGCCTTGCGCTTCTCACCAGCCATTCACATGGACGTATTCATTAGGTTAATACAAACAAACAGATCACCCTTCAAATGGTTATTGACATGCATATCAATCGTGTTTGCTCAACAAGAAAGTCTTTAAGTTGACATGCCAAGATATATTGCATCTGAAGGTCTCCTGCAGTGTATATGCTCTGCTCTTGAAGGTCATGGTAAAAGTCACACTCCATTCTGTTGATGGAAAATATGCGGCGTAATCTGATTTAGGTCTCTCATTTTAACTAAGTTATCTTTGGATTCTATCAGTTCAGCAAACAGTAAACCAAAGACATCTCTGACACAGTGAAAATTAATTTTGCATTATTGCAGAAAAATGCACCACACCTCATCTCTTTCAGGCACCAATTTATTTGAGCTTGTTTACAGCGTTTTCTCTGTCATTCTGTGTGTGTGTGTGTGTGTTTTGTTTCAACCTACTGCATGGAATATGTAATATTTGCTGAAACAAAGGCCTCAATTTGAAATTGTCTCAATTCCAAAACAGAATCTCATTACTTCGTACCAACAAACTGCAGGAGTAATCATAACATGCCTGCTTGCCTCGCTGGAGGCTGTTTAGCAAGACCAGTAAGGGCTGCAAGTCACATCAAAGTGGAGTGTTTGCATCAGCGTCACCGATTTTGTCACCAATGGCAAAAAAGTTTTTGGAATTTATATTTTAATGACAAATAATTGGGTAGCATCCAAACAGGAAGCAGATGAAGACATGAATAGAAAAAAATTAAATTAAATAATAAATAATGTGGGTGGTAAATCACACACACACACCATTTTATGTACCAAAACCCTCAAATGTGTTCCTTTTAACTCAAATTATACTGCTAAATTATAATTTATATTATTATCATAGCATTATCATTAATATTATTAAACACTTGATAAAAAAAAAAGCAATAAAATGAAGATTCTCACAAAGTACCACATATTCTGCTGTTTCATTTCAAAAAGTTTCTTTCTTTAAAGAAGAATAGTACACTCTTAAAAATAAAGGTGCTTCAAAAGGTTCTTCAAGCGATGCCATAGAAGAACCATTTTTGGTTCCACAAAGAACCATTTAGTCAAAGGTTCTTTAAAGAACCATCTCTTTCTTACCTTTTTATAATCTGAAGAACCTTCTTTTCGCCACAAAGAACCTTTTGTGAAACAGAAAGGTTCTTCAGATGTTAAAGGTTCTTTATGAAACCATTTAGACAAATGTTCTTCTATGGCATCGTGAAGCACCTTTATTTTTAAGAGTGCAAACAAAAAAGGGGAAAAATGTTTCACTATCAGTTATTTCAAGCTATTATTTACTTTTCTTTTTTTATGGAACGTTTTTATAAACTGTATTCCTTATGCATATTGTCCAATCTAGTTAAAACATACTTAGGCCTATATCATACATGATTCCTCCATACCCTACAATTATTTCTACTGCAGTCATGCCAGTTCCTGCATCAGTGAAGGTGAAGTGGTTAGTCGCTGCCATATAAATTTCCTCTGGCACATTTATGTATGAAATCATCTGAGGCAATAAATAAGTCAGTACTCCTATAGAGAAGGTGATGAACGTTCCTGTTTTGCATTCCCAGTGATTCCAGCTCTCTGTGTGTGTGCTAGAGGGAGCTATCAGATCACTGCATCAGCCTTCTGGATGGATGTATTAGCATGATGTATAAACTACACTTGTGCACAATGCAGGAAACAGCGGAAGCAATTCTGCATGAATATACTGTATCTTAGCATTGTCTTGACCTCAGAACAGAACCCATCCAGAGGTTCAAAATTTAATTTCTTACAATTTTTTTCCACGGCCTTGGATTGATGTGTACCGTTTAAGAATAAGGCTGACATTAGGTTGAAGGTCATTGTTTTGTAAAAACATGAAGACACAGGCCGTTAAAATTAGCAGTTATTGACATTGCCTTTGCTTTTGTAGACAGTTTATTCAGATTCATTTATGGATATTGTCACTCTGATAAGCCGACTCATGTCTGAAAATCTAAATACAAAACACACAAACAGTAATACATAGCATAAAAGGGGGAAATGCACAAGCATTACATAAGGGGAACAACTGCATAATTATAATACTGTAGACATAATGCTAATGAAACACAAAATAAGCATGTTATTTTGTTTATATACTTTTACACAGTCACAGAATCACATCTGTTAAAATTAACTGTTATGTGATGGCAAAATTAATCTGATAACTCATAACTAATGATGGGCGATATTGACCTGATATATTGTGCATCTTTAGTTTCTTGGCTTTTCTGGTTGAAATTATATTTCCAGAATGTGGGGGTGCATACATATGCTACTGTGGCTGCTTACCATGGGAAATGTGCTCTGTGTGTAAGGTCAGTCAGGTTACAGCTTCAACCACATCAAGCATGCTAACAGCTTATAAACACACATTACTTTAATACATTAACATTTTTAGAAGGAAATGCTATTTAAATGAAAACAAACACTGCATTCATGCACAGCCTTATATTGCCAGATTTACATTTTTTTTAAGTATGCAAATCATGTACTTTTAACTGCACTGTTTTTTCACACTTTTGCAAATCTTTCCACATGACGACAATTGTGATTAAAGTTCACTTCCTGAAACTACTTCCTCACTATTACTGAACAAGCCTCAATCTTCATATTCACATCAGCAACTGGCAGATGACCATGGAGTACCAGAACATTTCTAACAGCTCTCTGTTTGCCCGTACCTCAGTGGAGGAGCTTGTATCCAGCACTGTTCTGGGATTGTGCTGTGCTCTGGGTGTACCAGGTAATATAGCGGTGCTGGTTATGCTCACCCAACATTTAAAGGAGGGCAGTTTTACCCCAAAACTGATGCTGAGTCTGGCTGTCTCGGATCTACTGAGTCTGATTTCTCTGCCTGTGTGGATCTATGCCCTCCTGAACGGCTGGGTTTTTGGCCATGGTCTGTGTAAGCTATTTTCCTATGTAGTCTACTGGAGCCTCTACAGTAGTGTGCTTTCTGTCACCTTGTTGAGTGTGCAAAGGTACCTGCAGGTGCTGTATCCACAGCGATGGGCGAAGCTTGGACAGAAGGGCCAAAAGGGGCTGATTTTTGGGATATGGACATCAAGTGGAGCTATGGGTTCTTATGCTCTTTATTTCCGAAATGTGAAGAAGAAGAAGGACAGGCTTTTACACTGTTATCAGGATTACACAAATAAACAAGAACAATTAGCTGTCTTACTTGTAGAGACTCTAGTGATGTTTGTTGTGCCTCTCTTCAGCCTGTTGTTCTTCTACCTTAGACTTCATCAACGGATAAGTCAGTCAGCTTCCTTCAAAAGCCACAGGCTGACAAAACTGTCTGTCAGAATCGTAGTGGCCTTCTTCATATTCAGCACCCCCTGTATGATCAACAACTTGGTCTTAATGGCAGTGTCATGGGAATCAGATGTCAGCAACAATGTAACCGGGGCTCTTTTCTTCATCAACAGTTGCGTGAACCCCTTTCTTTACGCTTTTTCAGCTCGAACGCTGCAATGCAGAAGAAAACAGCATTCAGACGAGCCACAACAACATCAGAATGAAACTGAGTAAGCTGTAAAGCAAAAGCTTTTCTGAGTCTAATATTAATTATTTGCTTTTGAACTGTGCCTACACTCTTAAAAATAAAGATGCTGTAAAGGTTTCTTCACAGCGGTGCCATAGAAGAACCATTTTTTTCCATTCATTGAAGAACTTTTCATCATGCTTTCTTTGTCTTATGTAAAGGTTGTAGCATGAACATTTTCAGTAAGCCTTCATCTTCTTTTTTCAAAAATGGTAAGGAATGTTGTCATGCTGAGGCAGGTAAACCACACTTGGTCTTCTGACTGCAGCTTTTAAAGAGAGATGAACTTTCTGAGCACACAGTGAAGGAACTTCAACCTCTACACAAAGAAAAAGGATGCCAACAAAGACTTGTTCTTTTGTTGTAATTTTGTTTGAATTGAAGTCTAAATGAAAGTGGTTATACAACAGTTTGGGTTGTGTTTGTAAACATAGTTGTCAAAGTTGTAAATATCAGAGTAGTTTTTACAAGATAGTACTGTTTCAGACTTTCTGTTTAAATATTCACATTAAGTTTAATGTGTTATTTGCTGTTTCTTTGTCAATTCCTTTTGTGCTAGCAGCGCACCTTTCTTCACATTGCCGTACTAGCTCAAACTCCGCTCACTAAAGACCATAAACTTCACCTAGTGAAATTCAGCTGGACGTCGCGTTCCTAAACACGAGGAGCAAACGGAACATCTGACACAGACCCTGAGCAGCAGTTTGAATCCGTGAGAAGAAAGAGGAGGAGATCGTATCTCTACTCGGCGGATGATTTGTTTGCATTGTGCATGTCTTTCCCCCATTGCAGATGTGAAGAGTGGAATGAGCTGCTTTTACACTCTGGTTTCACTGCAGCATGGGAACTGCTGTGTCCAAGAAGAAGAACTTAAGGAATGATGCGATTTCTTCTGTTGCCGCAAAAGTTAGGTGAGTCTCTGCAGCCGCTGCAGCACGTCTCATTGAGGCTCATGTGCTGATGCACGGAACTATCACATCTCATCACACCTCATATCATAGTTTCCTTGCTGTTGACGACTGTACAACTAAGATAAAGATCTGTCAGTACTGTATCAGTGACAGTTCCTGAGGGCTAGGCTGTAATGGGGCTGTTGACGACACTTTGTATATGCTACATAACTAGCTTGCTAGTAACTTTGTTAAATTATCTTAACTTAAATCATCCTACTCCTAAGGGCTTTTTAACGAAAATTAAATTAGGCTATTTATGGTGGTAACATTATTTGGACTAGTTTGCTCAGAAAGAATCAAAAATGTTGTTTAGTTACTGTTGAGCTAACAGCAGTGAACATATTTATTATACGTGTGTTGTTGTTTTTGCTTTTGTTTTATTGTTGTCCTTGTTATAACGATGATATACTGGTGGTGTTGATGATGACGATAAAAAATATTGTTGTTGTTGTTATTATTATTATTATTATCATCATCATATGCTATTTTCCGAATTCATCAGTTTACAGTATCCTGGTGATTAGGCTTAAACCAAAAAAATATTTTTTGATTATTATTATTTAGTATGTTATTTTGTATGTTTTAATTAATTATACTTCCAAATGAATATACTTAAAATTCAGTACAGTTTAATTTCATTGTCATTTTGGTTTTTGTTTGCTCATCAAACAATGCAAATATTCATAAGGCTGATTCTCCATGACACTATGTCACTCTCAGTCACAGCTGGCAAATTTCTCAGTCGGCATGAAGTCACTAGATTAGGCCTACTTTACTGACACTGTTTGTTCTTTTTACTTGTCTAGTATATTTGTTTATATAGGTCATCTGGAGTTTTGTGAAGTGATTGGACCCAACCAACAGGATTGTGTGAGCCTTTGAAAGGCTTCCTCACTGAGTCAATCAGTTAGTCGCTCGTTCATTTGTCCACACGCTGTAAATGACCATTAACAACCTTCTGAATTCACATTATTACATCACTGCGTTTTCCCTGAATCGGCTGTCACCAAACTTCTGACCAGCCCTTGAGACTCCCTCTGCATTACAGTGACAGTGTGATCACATGCTGTATTCATCCTCTCTCTATAATTCATCTGTTTAGCTGGGTGATGCTTGACAGCTTCAGACTTAGCCGAGCAGCACTTCAATATGTGCTTTATGCTTTGTACAGAGAAATATACTCTGGACAAGAGGGAAGCGTGATCATTTCCAGTGCGTTTCCTCCCCGTCTCTACTGCTGCTTCAACCTAGTTGACTTTCTCAGATGGGCTACTGTTGTGTAAGATGCCTATAGACTGTTTGGATATGGACTGAACTGCACTACATAGGCCTTGTGGGAGCCCGATATGGCTACTTGACAACAGCATTACTTGTGAGGTGTTCTTTATTTCCAGTTTTAGAGTGTAAAGGTTCAAATTTCTCCTGCATCCAAAGACAGACAGAAAGTGGGAACCACGCTAAAATGACAGCCCGATGCCAATTAGAGCTACGCAGTGAGAGGCTATATATCTACAAGCTTCCCAGTTGTCTCACAGGCTGACATGTAAATGTCTAATTAAATCTTGAGACCACCTGCAGTTGTACTGGAGGGAGGCCCAGATTATACAAAAACTTGTATGTTTATATGTGTGTGACGACGCTTAGGGTCAGACTGGGACACATGCTGTTTTTCTGTCTTTTTGCTAATGTTTCACAGAGTTATTGCATTAGAAAGCCGATAAATAAAATAACTATTACAAAGTTTATCATATATTTTTATTTTCTTCGATAATTTTAGTCAAGGTTTTATAGCATCATCTTACAATAAAGTGTTTTGTGATTACAATTTTTTGTTACCGAGTCTCGTTTTTACATTTATTTTTGAATGATGTGTGCATTTGTGAGATGTTTAATTCCAGACTTAAGATTTTCTGTCGGGTCTAATATAGTTGGTCCACCTCTGTAGAAAGCCTGCATGGCATTGACAGGTTGACTAACCAATGAAACGTACAGCACAAACTGTGATGGTTGGACTGATATGATTAGGGATCTTATTAAAAGAAACCTTAGTCACTAACATTGAGATTTTTTACACAGATGTTGAGGTTACCCCACGGCCGAAACAGCACCAAGTTTGGCAGATTTCCCCCACATCTTGCTTGTTAGTTATACCATCTGGAATAATGTGCTTTATAGGGATGCTCCGATTGATCGGCCAGAGATCGGTATCGGCCGATAATCACATTTTATGACTCGATCGGTACTCACTAACTTGGCCGATCTCACGAACCGATCGCAATTTGATGCGTGGGGACATAAATGATTTGGTGCCGCAGTCATGTCATCGCCAGTGTGGAAATGCAATGACGTTGTGTTTATCAGCCAGCCATGGCACGTTTCTGATGCGGCTCTCCGCGCTGCTTGGATAAAAATAATCTTTTGTGAGTTGTCACAGCGTGGAGGACAGAACAAAACCTTGTCGGAGCCTGCTCTTAAATTAACATTTATTTATAAAACAAAACAACTTCTTTGGCCATATTAGCCTACTCAATAGCATTAACACAGGCTTTACTCCTTTCAAACTTTATCTGGAATGTCACCGTTTCTGTCACTGCAACTTCCTGATCAGGCGAACGAATACACACACACACACACACACACGAAATCGTCTGCCTCATGAAAAAAAAAGATTAAAAAAAAAATGTAGTTAATATTTGCATCATTTATGATTTATTTTATCCATCCGTGACCCACCCGCAAATAATCAGAATGCATTTTTTATTACCCAACCCGCGGATTATCCATAGCACCTGTAAAAGGAAAAGCAAAATAAGTTTGCTGCGTAAATCAGATGGACTTACTGAAAAAGCAAATTAATTTTCTGCCAGCAAGAGGTTCTTTAAAGCAGGAGAAACAGAGGTTTCCCCAGTAACGGCTGTACACAAAGCAGCGCTGAGCTCACAAACGCTGCTTTATCAGGTGTATAACATGCAAGATGAAATGAAAATTACATCGAACATTTTCTAAAGCTAGTCTTCCTTCAGAAATACAGTGATATAAAAACACCCGCACCTCGTTTAGATTTTTAAACGTGCAGTACGTGCTCATGTTTATTCAGCGAAGCCTTTTGGAAAATCCGTCAGTTTTGATATTGTGGCGAGCACCACAAATAAATAAATGTATGGGAAACACATCCCACAGCACAACCACCTGAGCCCAACTTCAGTCTACTCATCACCTTAACTTTAACTGCGTTTGTAGCCGGTGCCATAGCCAGACTGGTAAACAAACACAGACCGGAAGTTAACTTCGTGCCAGGCGCGTGCGTCTATATGAAGCTTGAAGCATCAGAATCTGCATAGGTATCGGCCGATCACCATGACAAGAAATCGGTACTCAGTATCGGCTCCAAAAATCCTGATCGGAGCATCCCTAGTGCTTTATCTTCCTCTTCTGAATAATAATATCCTCCCTTCTCCTCTTGTTTTACTAATGAGCAAGCCAAGTTGCCCACCGAAGCATTCTGAACAAGCCCTTTTGCAGCTTAGTTCCAATAAATGGCCTTTTTGTACTGCAGGGGGAGTTTTGAGTTCTAAAAGGTCTCAAACATTTGGAATGGATCAGCTGGGACATTTTGGTCGATTGCCATTTGGAGCTAAAATGTTTGCTAGTGCGACTAATTTAGAGACCTGCTCGGAGCCTGCTCTTAAATTAACATTTATTTATAAAACAAAACAACTTCTTTGGCCATATTAGCCTACTCAATAGCATTAACACAGGCTTTACTCCTTTCAAACTTTATCTGGAATGTCACCGTTTCTGTCACTGCAACTTCCTGATCAGGCGAACGAATACACACACACACACACACACACGAAATCGTCTGCCTCATGAAAAAAAAAGATTAAAAAAAAAATGTAGTTAATATTTGCATCATTTATGATTTATTTTATCCATCCGTGACCCACCCGCAAATAATCAGAATGCATTTTTTATTACCCAACCCGCGGATTATCCATAGCACCTGTAAAAGGAAAAGCAAAATAAGTTTGCTGCGTAAATCAGATGGACTTACTGAAAAAGCAAATTAATTTTCTGCCAGCAAGAGGTTCTTTAAAGCAGGAGAAACAGAGGTTTCCCCAGTAACGGCTGTACACAAAGCAGCGCTGAGCTCACAAACGCTGCTTTATCAGGTGTATAACATGCAAGATGAAATGAAAATTACATCGAACATTTTCTAAAGCTAGTCTTCCTTCAGAAATACAGTGATATAAAAACACCCGCACCTCGTTTAGATTTTTAAACGTGCAGTACGTGCTCATGTTTATTCAGCGAAGCCTTTTGGAAAATCCGTCAGTTTTGATATTGTGGCGAGCACCACAAATAAATAAATGTATGGGAAACACATCCCACAGCACAACCACCTGAGCCCAACTTCAGTCTACTCATCACCTTAACTTTAACTGCGTTTGTAGCCGGTGCCATAGCCAGACTGGTAAACAAACACAGACCGGAAGTTAACTTCGTGCCAGGCGCGTGCGTCTATATGAAGCTTGAAGCATCAGAATCTGCATAGGTATCGGCCGATCACCATGACAAGAAATCGGTACTCAGTATCGGCTCCAAAAATCCTGATCGGAGCATCCCTAGTGCTTTATCTTCCTCTTCTGAATAATAATATCCTCCCTTCTCCTCTTGTTTTACTAATGAGCAAGCCAAGTTGCCCACCGAAGCATTCTGAACAAGCCCTTTTGCAGCTTAGTTCCAATAAATGGCCTTTTTGTACTGCAGGGGGAGTTTTGAGTTCTAAAAGGTCTCAAACATTTGGAATGGATCAGCTGGGACATTTTGGTCGATTGCCATTTGGAGCTAAAATGTTTGCTAGTGCGACTAATTTAGAGACCTGCTCATTATGTGTTAATGAATTTCTAATGTGGAGATTTTAAAAGCTGAATGCCAATGGCAGATGTTGAGCATTTTCAAAATGAATATGATTCACTGTTTAGTTCACACTACAAGCTTACATAAATTCTAGCTGTCAATGACAAAAACTCTTAGATGGCAGTGAGGACAGTGTGAGATGATGGCCTGAACGGTACACTAAGAAATCAAATAAGCAAAAAGAACACAATTTGTAAACAAGTGAACGAGGAGGAGGACGCAAAAAAGCGAGAGAAAGGGGTCATGTCACACACGGATGTTCTGGATAATGCGTGCTGAGGCACTCAAGAACAAATTGTACTTGCTTTTTACTAAATTAGTGTAGCACACCAAAGTGGTCTGCTGAAGTCAGTGTCACCCAGGGCAAAAGCAGTCATTCCTGGATATGTTTGTGCCTGAACGGACGCCTAAAAAAAACAGCAGTGCAAGAACAGCTCCAGGGTTTGTTATATCCACTCTCCATTACCCATGCTGCCTTTGTAAATCCTCGCGCTTTCTATCTATATGCCAGTGTGTATTTGAGTCCACGTTGGGGCAGTTATTGTTTTTACATCTGCTCGTATCTTCATGTTGTTCATCTGAGTCACTAGTCATCCACCTCTTCTTCTGGACCACCACGGGGCTTTCGTCCAGTAGTCTTGTTTAAAGCATCTGCTTTAGTTAATACGGTTAAAACACTTCTCTCCGAGTTCCCTTGGGTTCTCCCTTCCCCCATTTTTGTCACATGGCTGAAAACATGAGAGATGCTCCCAGATGTACACGCTACTACACCATCAGACAAACTGGCATGAAGCGAAGGCTAGTCTGTGTGTGTGAGAGAAAGTGGCGATAAGATTGTGAGAGATTTGGCCGTCTCATACCCTAGTGCTTCCCAATATTTATTATTCATATCTTAATTCTCTCCAACTGAGTAGCTGTGTTGTTTTTAATCGGTTCAGTTTTAAAAAAAAGAACAGTAAACTATCCTAGGTAATTGGTTTTGCCCCCGCTCTTAGGCAGAAGGTATTAATGCAGAACAATTGGATTTCAAAGAAGCGCAAATGAATTACAGAGAGTGGACAAGCGCAGGCATTTTTGAGGTTCAGCGGTTCAGCTGTGAAGCTGTGGGAATGCGGTATCGCTTTCCCTGCTTTACTCCTTGTTACCATCTTTAACAAAGGATAGATTGTAAAACAAGCCAACGGGGTCAGTGATGGGGGGCCTCTGACTGTCAGGGATCTCCAGCTGAGAGGCACATGGTGGCCTGATACTTGGAAACAAGCCAGCTTTATTTACATATACAGTAAATAATTGAACTGTGCTTGAATGTGTGCCAATAACTATTGCTATAACAAAATAAATGAGGAAATGAGGGGTTGCTGTCTTTTCCTGGCTCATCTTTAGCACCAACAGTGACTATTATACAGATTTGATGTTGAATGTTAGTTGTGGGGCATCTCTTTTGTGCAGATTCATTGCAATTGCTTGTTATTTGAGCATTACATTAAAGGTGACATATCATGAAAATCTGACTTTTCCAGGGTTTAAGTGCTATAATCAGGACTCCGGTGCATCTACCAACCAAGGAAACGTGAAAAAGATGAACCCAGTAACTTTGTTTTGGTAAGCCTTTTTCTGCAAGCGTCTGAAAAAAACAAGTGCGTCTGATTTCGCTCCCCTAGTGACGTTGCAAAGGGATCTCATTATAATATTACCGCCCCTTAATCTGTAAGTTTCCACCCACGGCACCGTCATTTTGATTTTGCAAGCGACAACGGGGTACCAGTTCTAATGCCATGTGAAAGTTTGAGCAGAACATGCTAACTGTTCTGTCTTTAGCGGCACAGACGAGCACAGAACACTATTTAGAGTCCCAGCCTCAGAGGAGACAGTGGATTTATTTACTGTATGTTGCTGCTGCCACACAGATCTGAAATAAACATGCAATTTATTTCCCAGCTATTTACCTTCACAGACATATCCAACTGTTTTTGTAACTCATGTGTGTTTTTAATGTAAACTTGTGTGTGAATGAGAACTTGGATTAGTAACGTTACTCGCATGCTGTGACAGCTGCTTCCTGTACGTGTGCACTCAGAAAACCATATTTCAGAAGTTAAAACTAATATGGTTTAAAACGCATGATTTCAGCGCAATAAACATGATAATCAGAATCAAAACAGATGTTTTTTAGCAGGTACGAGCTGTAATGGCACAGCTCTATTCTGAGCTCTATTCATATATAATGACATAAAATACAAAAACACAAATTCAAGCGAATCGTTCCCACAGCTAAAGTTTAGCTGCTAAACTGTGAACACTTAAAACAAATAATGGTCGATACATTAGTGTTAACGTGACTAACTGATGAAACAATACAGTTTGTAAACCAAAATATGTCTACTGTAATGTTTGAAGATGACAGACAAAAGACGCTCTAGCTTTAACTTTTAATCAGAACGCAGAACAGCTGTATCACAGTCTAACTAACTCACTTGTCTCTCCCGCATTAACCCTATAACTGCCGGTGCAGCAAAATAAACAGCAATTTCACAATGATTATAAAGTCTGTGTTTAATAATAAATAATGTAGTGTAGCATAAAGTAATTAGAACAACGTCAGTCTACATTAATCGACACATTCTTAGGAAATAGTGAGTTCACAGCGAATTATCTGAACTACTTCAGTAAGACAGTAATATTGTGCTTTACCTGGAAACCTAAACCTGCACCAGGTATACATCACATATTAGCAAAAAACTTGATATTTTAAACACTCAATTGAAAATGTACACATAGCGTATCAATCGTACTTACAGGTTGTGGTTCGGAGAGCTTGTTAGTCCAAATTAAGAAGATTGGAAGCCAACGCAGATAAAAGCCAAGATTAGAGAAGAAGTCCTTGGTAAAATGACATGCACACAACAAAAGGTTCGAATTGTATTTCTGTGGTATCCTTGAACACAGCATCTTCTCAACATGATGTAAACACACTAACTAGTTGAAGTGTTTGTGGGCAGGTCAGACTCGTCGCGGGCAGGGGGGGATTATGCAGATGTGTTACCCAGTGACGTATACAGGCAAACAGGCAAAAGATTCGAAAATGTGACGACTCGTTAAAGCGATTCAGAATCAGCTCTCTCTTTTGAGAGACAATATCTTTATTTATCATGCACTTTTTTGATTAACAACTTTGCAGATTGTTTTCATTTAAGGATAGCTACGTTATAAACCGCAAAAGAGATATTGTTCAAAAACCCATATGACCTGCTCTTTAAGAGCACCACAGAGTCCATTTCAAGTTAACCAAGTCAGTAAAATCATAACACAAACTCTGTGCTCTCTTTTAGTTCTAGTTCACCCCTGACCTCTCGCCCCATCACACTGTGGAGTGAGACAGTGAGAAGAATGATGAGAAAGGGATTGAATGATTCCACTCTGCACCACTCTTCCCATCTGTTAGAAGAGTTTGTTGAGTGAGGAGAGAGAGGGATGCACATGCTGGCTACTATTTAATTATTCAAAGTGTCGTTGCAGGAAAGCATGGCTACTCCAACAACAGAACCATCCCATTTCCCAGCATCTCTTGAGAAGTGCCGAGACTGCACAATTTGCTAATAGCGTGCTGATTATGGGTTTGTGTGCTTGTTGGAGGTGTTTGTCAGTTCACCGCGTGCATCTAGGTGCAATTGTGTAGCTTCCATGTTTCTCAAGGGTGCAGGGATAGAGGTGAGCTTCAGTGTATTATTTATGCATGTTAGAATCTACATATTTAGTGCGCTTTTGTGGGAAGGCATCATTAGCTGGGAACTAAATTAAAGGCAAGGAGAGTGAAACAGGTTTGGTGCTATTTTTCATTTGTACATGGTAGTTGGTTTACTCCCCCAGCATATGCGAGTAATTAGGCTACATTAGTTGTGTTCTCGCTGTGCCATACAGGAGGGGAATGCTGTGTAAGTCTTTCCCATGGTTAAGAGGTGGAGTGATGCATTTGATAATGGAATGTAGCAACTCTTCGAATGCATTAATGATTTGTATAAATCATGTGTGTATGCTAATTATAAGAGCCATCGGGAGTGCAAATGCAGCTTTTTCTTTTTTTCTTTTTCTTTTTTCAATGGACATGAATTTTGGAAGCCTTATTTTTTTTTTTTTTTTTTTTTTTTTTTTTTTTTTTTTTTTTGGATGGTACTGCTACAATACTATTAATTTGAGATAGATAGATATATATGAGACATAAATTAGAATTTGGAAGAGAAATTTTTCCTCAAACATTGCGTGAAGGTCATCCTGTTGGTTAAATCAGAGGAAAGGTATGGCAATGTAGCACAAAGAGTTCTTTGATACCTGTATTTTATTGTTGAGAACACACGGTTCTACTAATAAAGCTGTTTCTTTTTTCCTTCACTATAACCAACCAATCTTCCTTGCTATGCTTCCTGAGCTATCTCTCCCTCTCTTTATATAGCAAGTCATAAGGGGGCCATGTTCTTGTGCCAGAGCAGCTGAGTGACCTCATACTGGAAGCCGGTTGTATCTAGATTTCATTCAGTGCTTTACACTTCATTGCTCAGACAAGTTATGGGATGTGGAGAAATTCTGCATTTTTCTGAATGCATCTGCAGGTGTGGTATACCAGTTTAAATTGCCTGGACATCTTGTGACATTATCTGCTAATGTTTCTCATTTTCACTTGTGAGGTGTTTGGATATGGGAAATCGACTGAGTTAGACCTGTAGTTTTATGTTTTATGAAGAGGAAAAAACAGTATTTAGTCTTGACTGCACATTTCACACTGTGTTCCGGCGAGTCGAATTATAAAGCGGACATTATATTTAAATGCAAAACCACATAAATCACTCAATCACGTCGGTGGCCAAGGGCAATATCTAAAATTGCATTATCAAGTTAGTGGTCTGTAAATGTCTCTATGTAACACTTTAGGACAGAGAGTTCCACCGATATGGATATGAAAGATGGAAGCTGTTTGCAATATTATCATGAAAAACAAACTGCTTGTTAAGACGTGATGTATTGAATACTGTTTCCAGGTCCAAGCTTCTGTGCCATTTCAATTGAGAATACTATCTCAGCAGCCATTTATGAGCACTGAACCGTGTACGCTGCATTCTCCTGGCACCAGTATTTTAATGATTCAGAAAATATTAATCTGACCAGCTGAGATTTTAGTATAGGTTAAGTGGATTTTTCGGTAGCACCACATCACACTGTCTGTAACTTTATAGTAGCACCATTTGTCGTTTGCTTTGAAATCGAAAGAGCATTTGGACCTGGAAACTGTGATACATGACGTCAGACTTAACAACTTGACTACTGAGAACTAAAAGCAGTAGCATGTGAAAGTACATCAAGACAGAGTTCTATCTCCATTCTTTGATTTGGTCTCCTGTTTGTCTCTCTGCAGAGCAGCTCGAGCATTTGGAGAGTACCTTTCTCACACGCACCCTGAGAACCGCAACGGATCAGGTTAGGTCCATTCTACCTCATGCCCTACCTTCATTTGTCCTGAAGTCTTTTTTTCTCCTCCTGTTTACCTTGTGAAGTGCTTGAATGTATTAGTACTTGCCATAAGAAAGCATCATCCTTCAGTTTCAACATTAATTACACTTCTGTCCACTCATCCAGTCATCCTTTAATTGATCATTACAGGAGAGCTTGATTGGCACCTGTTGCTTTGCCGAGACAAGACGATGAAAAATCTGTTTATCTTGGTCTCTTTCTGTCTCTTACTCCAGATCACTTGCTATCTGACACCTTCATTAGTCAAGACACAGACTCCCCAGACATCAGCCGACTGAATAACAATAACAGCCTCCAGCCATACTCCCAACACACTCTCCTAGTCAAGCCCAGTCAAGAAGAGGTTCAGCCAGGCAGCCAGTCTGCACCCCTTCCTACCAGTTCCAAACGTCGTCTCTCCAAAGAACGCAGCCTTTCTTCTGAGGACCAGCATCATCAAAGGTGTGTAGAGAGCTCTTTGAAGCCAGCACGCGTCTACACCATTACTAGGGAGCAAGATATGCTTGGAGGCCAGGGAAGCAAGGAGTGCCTGGAGCTAGAGGTGCTGAAGAGGACCACAGAACCGCCAAGAACCAATGCTCCCTCCAGTTTACGTGGCAGCCATCATCGAGGAAGCCACCATCGTGGAAATAACGGCCCTACCCACCAGCATCACTACAGCCATGCACCTCTGACACAACCTTTGCAGAGCTCAGGGAGCGCCCATAACATCCGGGACTGGGGGTCGAGGCGGAGCAGGTCGAGGGAGGATTGCACGCCGGATTGTGTGGACTGCATTCGGCCACACTGCCAGAGCCAGCGCTCTCTAGACCTTGAGACGTCACCTCACGGTGGTGGCAAACAGCACAAGAAGCTAGAGAGGATGTACAGTGAGGACCGTGTGTCCTCTGATGATCGAGGTAAGGAGAAGATCACCATCACTGAATGGTGGATTATTGGTTAAATCATTGTGAGATTTACACCGTACCTGTTACCTTTGCTTAGGCTATCTCTTTTTGTTTGCAGAGGATCACTCGAACAGCTGGTTCCCTAAAGAGAACATGTTTAGCTTCCAGACTGCAACCACCACCATGCAAGCGTGAGTAAACATGGGAATTCATTGCATCAAATCTGCTGCTTCCTCTTGAGTGGGGTTGGTCTATGAAGCAGACTTGTAACTATCCTGACTCATGCATGTGGGAGGACAGGAGGTATTCTATTTCACCTTTCTTTCTTTCTTTCTTTCTTTCTTTCTTTCTTTCTTTCTTTCTTTCTTTTCCTGATCCTCTTTTTACCTTCTTTACCTTCCTAACTTGCTCTGGCTTTTGTTTCTTCTTTCTTTTTATTTCAGTTTTTGTTCCTTTGTCTCTTCATTCTTCTCTTCCCATTTATGTTTCCTTTCCTCTTTATCATTGCCTCATTCTCATTGCCTCTTTCTTTGCCCTTTTCTCTTTCTTCCCCTTCTTTTTTCACTTCCTCTTTCTTTTCCTTTGTTTCTTCATCTTTCTTTCTACATTTCCATTTCTGTTTCCTTCTTCTTGCTCTTTGCTTACTTCCTTTTCCTCTTTATTTTCTCCTTTATTGTTCCATTTCCTCATTTTCTTCCTCTTTTTCTTTCCAGTTCTTTTTTCCCTTTTTCTTTCTCTTTGCCTTCTGCATTCTCTTTTCCACTTCTACTTTCCCTTTATTATCTCTTCCTTTTTCTTTCTTTTTCGTCCCATCACTTACTTTTTCTTTTCCTTTGTCTCTTCATCTTTCTTTCTTATTTCCATTTCTGTTCCCTTCCTCTTTCCCTTAGCTTTCTTTTTCTTCCTTTTGCTCTTTTTCTCCTTTATTTTCCATTTCCTCTTTCTCTTCCTCATTTTCTTTCTGTTTCTTTTTTCCCTTTCTCTATCTCTGTCTTCTTCATTTTCTTTTCCCCTTCTATTTTCCTTTTTTTCTCTTCCCTTTCTTCTTTTTCATCCCCTTCCTGTTTCACTTTCTTTACCCTTTGCCTGTTCTTTCCATTCCTGTGTCCCCTCTTCTTTCTCTTTACCTTCTTTGTTCTCTTACGTTCCTCTGTTCCTTCCTGTTTCCTATTTTCCTTTTTTTTCTTTTTTGAGTGATCTCAGGCTTCGTTATTCTCCGTGCACAGATGCTCTCACTCAGCCTGACTGCTTAATTATCACCTGTCGGGCAGAAGTCTTAATCACAGAGCCCACTGGCTGAGACCCCCCCACTGGGGTGCAGTCCACCTCCCTCCAGCCGACATGGTTGTTGTCTCCCCCTCAACCTCACTGTGCCCTCCCACCTCATCATCTGGTGTCAGTTCTCCTTGGCTTTCCCCTCCCACTATATCCCTCTTCCTGTCTATGAATACTTTGCTATCTCTGCAGCTACTTAATTCACTTTCTCTTCTGACTTATTAATTCCCCTTTTTGCTGGGTCTAATTGACACTTTCACTTCAGAATCCTTTTAATTTGTGTAAAATGTCAGTGTTTTCTCCTGTGGTTCTTTCTTTCTTTCTTTCTTTCTTTCTTTTCCTGATCCTCTTTTTACCTTCTTTACCTTCCTAACTTGCTCTGGCTTTTGTTCTTCTTTCTTTTTATTTCAGTTTTTGTTCCTTTGTCTCTTCATTCTTCTCTTCCCATTTATGTTTCCTTTCCTCTTTATCATTGCCTCATTCTCATTGCCTCTTTCTTTGCCCTTTTCTCTTTCTTCCCCTTCTTTTTTCACTTCCTCTTTCTTTTCCTTTGTTTCTTCATCTTTCTTTCTACATTTCCATTTCTGTTTCCTTCTTCTTGCTCTTTGCTTACTTCCTTTTCCTCTTTATTTTCTCCTTTATTGTTCCATTTCCTCATTTTCTTCCTCTTTTTCTTTCCAGTTCTTTTTTCCCTTTTTCTTTCTCTTTGCCTTCTGCATTCTCTTTTCCACTTCTACTTTCCCTTTATTATCTCTTCCTTTTTCTTTCTTTTTCGTCCCATCACTTACTTTTTCTTTTCCTTTGTCTCTTCATCTTTCTTTCTTATTTCCATTTCTGTTCCCTTCCTCTTTCCCTTAGCTTTCTTTTTCTTCCTTTTGCTCTTTTTCTCCTTTATTTTCCATTTCCTCTCTCTTCCTCATTTTCTTTCTGTTTCTTTTTTCCCTTTCTCTATCTCTGTCTTCTTCATTTTCTTTTCCCCTTCTATTTTCCTTTTTTTCTCTTCCCTTTCTTCTTTTTCATCCCCTTCCTGTTTCACTTTCTTTACCCTTTGCCTGTTCTTTCCATTCCTGTGTCCCCTCTTCTTTCTCTTTACCTTCTTTGTTCTCTTACGTTCCTCTGTTCCTTCCTGTTTCCTATTTTCCTTTTTTTTCTTTTTTGAGTGATCTCAGGCTTTGTTATTCTCCGTGCACAGATGCTCTCACTCAGCCTGACTGCTTAATTATCACCTGTCGGGCAGAAGTCTTAATCACAGAGCCCACTGGCTGAGACCCCCCCACTGGGGTGCAGTCCACCTCCCTCCAGCCGACATGGTTGTTGTCTCCCCCTCAACCTCACTGTGCCCTCCCACCTCATCATCTGGTGTCAGTTCTCCTTGGCTTTCCCCTCCCACTATATCCCTCTTCCTGTCTATGAATACTTTGCTATCTCTGCAGCTACTTAATTCACTTTCTCTTCTGACTTATTAATTCCCCTTTTTGCTGGGTCTAATTGACACTTTCACTTCAGAATCCTTTTAATTTGTGTAAAATGTCAGTGTTTTCTCCTGTGGTCGGCTATAGAGCTGCAACTTTTTGTGATAATTGACTGTAATAGGTAATGATAAAGCATTTGGTGATCCTTTCAAAAGACCCGATTCATGTGTTTATATTTGAAAAACACTCTGTATTTCCTGCATACCTTACCTTTTTACTTGCTTTTCATGTGTTTTCTAGTGATGGTTAAAGCACTTGCTCTCTCTTTCCTCTTTATATCTTCTTTATTATGCATTTTTCCTTGGCTCTAAAGAATATCGTGAGTATACCTTGCTCATTAGCCCACTGTTTTAAAAACTCAACATATCACTCCATCCCCACCATCTGCTCCTCTGTGCTGCTGCCTATTCTGTCCTGTGTTAACTCTCACTCCACCAGCATTACACAGAATGTTTGAAGTTATGAAGGAACTCTGTCTCACACAGCACAAATACTGCTCACGATACACCAAGTGTGATTCATTTGGACCGTTGTCACTAATCACGTTTCAACTGCCTGTTTGTTGTACTATGTAATGACTTTGATTACTTAATTTTAGGGAATTAATTATTATTAATTCATTCAGGTTTTGAAAGGACTCGGATCTGAACATTTGAGGTCCACCTGATTAAAACTGAATTCAAATCTAATAGTTTACACTTTAAATCAACGGTCGGCCAGCAAGCCGGTGATCTCTGTATCGATCGTGAAGTTTCAACTGAAGTGTTTGAGTTCTTAGATGGTCTCGCTGTGCAATGTTACAGCTTGGGAGCGCTTTTGTCGCGCTCACCAAGGTGAAAGCCAAAAGTCTTGAGAGAGAGAAGCGAGCAAACCCGAGAGAGCTTTGTATTCCTTTTAAGCAGGCTCGATGTTGGTCCATCCCATATGCGCGATTGTCCAATCGGACGCTGTTGCAGGCTTAGCGACGCCCTGTGTGGGTCCCTTCTCGTGCATAAATTAAAATGCTGTTCAATTCATCACGTGGGGAAATGTCTTTGCAGGTTTTGTTAATAACTTCTATAAAGTGTCGTACAACACACACCGTTCAAAATAACAGCTTTTCACTCATTTCAATGTTACTTAAATATCATGACCATTCCCACAAGCCTAAACTTCGCATATCTGGCATACACAGAGTACCTTTAATCACTTTATCTATAAAAAAGGGTTATAAAGTATCGATTAAACTTCATAGGTTACAATAAACACATCAAACAGAAAGCATATTATTCACGAGTTTATTGCTCCGATACTTTAAATTATTTTACTGATTGTCTTATGAATTGTCTGTGTACGTTCTGTTTCTTTGTCTGTGACAAAAGAAACGTAAGGGTTTCAGTCATGCAGGAAGAAGATGGTCAAAAAGTCATGTGGCGTCACGCTGTATATCCCGTGCTTGCAGGCCCGAGGGTGTGATTAAATTACTGTCCTTTTCCTGTTTGGACATAATAGTTCCTTCCATTGGTGGTCACAAGACATCTTGGTTTCTATATGTTGTGAACGAACGTTCCAGTTCTGATACAAAGAAAGCTTTGTTGTCTCCTGATTGAATTAGTTTCGATCTCATGAGTAGATGAGACAAGACTGACAGGAAATCGCCCCCCGAATATTGGAGTCATGTGCTGGGATGATCCCATGGCATATCAGGGTCTGTTTATGGATAGAAATCCCTACAAATACTATGATGACTTGACCTTTGAAGTTTTCTGGGTTTTAGTTACAAAAGCTCTATTCCAAAACCGACTGAGATTTACTGGCTTGTTCGTAAGTGACTGATCTGGAACGTTCTTCATAGGCAACTCTGAATGCCACATAAATGGCACTTAAAGCTCATAGGAGACTCAACTCCTGTTGATAAGCATTTTTAATAGTAAAAATAAAAGGACAGGAATCAGACTGCAGTATGTTGATGCTTTAGCTCAAGTACAAGTGAACTTGACTAAGTTTGAATTCAAAATACCATACTAGCATACTACGTTTTTCTCATTTATTGTAAATACTGTATGTTTGAAAGAAATGCAAAATAACACCATTACATAAAACCTTTTCATGCATGCTAAGTTACAAAAATGATACTGTAGTGTCTAAATCACCTGGAGCACATAAATAAAAATAACATAATTTTTTAGTTACATAAAACAATACAATTATAAAGTTTTGATATTGAATAAACTATCGTCAAAATCTCCATTTGCAATGCTATCTTAAACTGTATCTTAAAAACAAGGTGTAAGAGAGCAGAAAAATTTATCTACCTACCTTTAGGAATAGCCTTCATGTCAGGAGTCTGCCTACGATTTCCTAAAATAAGATCTAGGTAGACAGTTGACTAGATTTTGGAACAGAGCTTGTGTTTTGACTATAATGCAAGGTATATTTTAAAATATATGACAAAATGGTAGACTGGCCCTGGAATATGGTAATTGCTGCCATCACTGTGTTGAATATTGCACATAAAATATATAAATATAGCCTGAATATACCCCAGAAAAGTCACTAATCTCAAGATTTGCACGCAGTGTTCCAAGACCGTCGGCAGTCTGTCAAGGCTCTGAAGGATTTCAGGATGCATCGACATGCAATTACATGCACACACACACACTGTCTGAACGTAGCTTCTGGGCTGCCATTAACCTCATCTGCTGAGGACAGGGGTTTGATTTAACGTCAGGTGTCAGTAATGATGGCCGTACCTTCTGTCACGCTGTGAAAAACAATAGATGCACAGCAGATATGATAACCACTCCCACAAAGATGTTATAGATTTCTGTGAATTCATCCTCTGTGCTGGTTGGTGACTGAGTGTCTGTTACACTTGACTTCACTGTGGTCGTAGTGTTTAGTGTGTGTACGTGCCTGTAGTGTCCCGTTGACCTGTGGGTGGTGATCACCTGTTGTGGTTTGAACCGTCCTAGCCACTCTAGATTTTTTCCCCTCGCACTGCTCTCTGTGCACACACACCTACACCCACAACCTATAACACTGTGACCGGTCCCAGCAGGGCGTTCCGTGGAATCGCAGAGAGAAAGAGGAGAAAAAGAGAGCAAGAGGCCACCGCACTGATGGAGAGGTACTGTCTAATGCCCTGTGCCCTGTGTCACAGCCCTTCCCTCAACACACACATGTAGAATGAGACAGTGGAGAGATGGTGTTTGTGTTTTGTGTTGTCCTGTGTTAGTGTAGAATTATGGTGTGTGTATCCTCTCAGAATCTTTAGTCCTCACTCCAATCCTGCACACTTCACATGAGGATCTACTTTTCGTTCATGGCACTTTTCCCTGTGGAATCGTGATGCTAAGCTTACCAAACAGAAAGCCAGCAGCAGTTTATTGATCGAAACCCACAGATTTCTACTGAAGCCGGTTTCCACTTCAGAGTAAACAATAAAGGTGGTTATTGTGAGATAAAGTTTAAGATAAGAAATAGTCACAATTGTTAGATATAGACTTCCGTTCAGAATGTTGGTGAATGTTGGTTAATTTTTTAAGAAATTAATATCTTTACAAAACCTTAAAATAATGCATTCTTTTAAACTTTCCTTTCCTCAGTGGATCCTGGAAAAAAATGTGTTGCAGCTTCCATAAAATATTAAGCAATGAGTTTTCAACAGTAAAAAAGATTCTTATCAGGATCATGTGACACTGAAGACTACAGGAAGGATTGCCGATCACAGGAATAAATTGCACATTAAAATATATTAAAATGGAATTAATCATAATATTTCGCAATATTACTGTTTTACTGTATTTTTTATCAAATAAATGCAGCTTTGGTCTGTATAAGAGAATTATTTCAAAAACATTAAACATTCTGCACCAAAATTGGGAATGGTAGTGTGTAGTCACAATTACAGGAAATAAAGTTACAATTATATAAATGAAGTCACAATATTTATATATTTATTTATTTTTACTCTGAAGCGGAAACCAGCTTCTTTAGATTTAAACTAAGGAGTCAGTGGAGAAAAAAAAAATGTTCTTAACATTTCTAACTGCTATTTTCTAACTTTCTTACTAACAATATGCTATTCATTTAATGTTGTAACACTAGCAATAATCTCCTTTTTTTTGTTCATTTATTAAATAAATGTGTTACCAAGAAACTAACATTTTTTTAGACTCTACTGGGTAGGCTTATTGTCTGGGTCAGAGGTGACACGTTTATTTTTCTATCATAGTGGGTGTTTATTTATTTATTTATTTTAACAGAGCCATTGATATTTCTGACCTCTACACCTAACCCTCACACAAATGTATGTTGATTAAGCCATTTTGTGGTCTCAGCGATTTCAGGTTTTACTGCCTTTGAATGAAGGTAAAACCTTGACCCGTACACAAAGCATTTGTGTATATATGTGTGTGTGTGTCTGTCTGTTTGGCTGCTTGGTTCAATAGGCCAATCGCATAACCAAAGGTGCAGTGCCTGAAGTGTGTTAGTCGATACAGCTGACAACTGAACACTTTCAGAGTTTCACTTATCGGTCTAGAGTCACGCAGCACACTAACGCCATGAATAACTCCACATTAAAATATATTAAAATGGAATTAATCATAATATTTCGCAATATTACTGTTTTACTGTATTTTTTATCAAATAAATGCAGCTTTGGTCTGTATAAGAGAATTATTTCAAAAACATTAAACATTCTGACACCAAAATTGGGAATGGTAGTGTGTAGTCACAATTACAGGAAATAAAGTTACAATTATATAAATGAAGTCACAATATTTATATATTTATTTATTTTTACTCTGAAGCGGAAACCAGCTTCTTTAGATTTAAACTAAGGAGTCAGTGGAGAAAAAAAAAAATTCTTAACATTTCTAACTGCTATTTTCTAACTTTCTTACTAACAATATGCTATTCATTTAATGTTGTAACACTAGCAATAATCTCCTTTTTTTGTTCATTTATTAAATAAATGTGTTACCAAGAAACTAACATTTTTTTAGACTCTACTGGGTAGGCTTATTGTCTGGGTCAGAGGTGACACGTTTATTTTTCTATCATAGTGGGTGTTTATTTATTTATTTATTTTAACAGAGCCATTGATATTTCTGACCTCTACACCTAACCCTCACACAAATGTATGTTGATTAAGCCATTTTGTGGTCTCAGCGATTTCAGGTTTTACTGCCTTTGAATGAAGGTAAAACCTTGACCCGTACACAAAGCATTTGTGTATATATGTGTGTGTGTGTCTGTCTGTTTGGCTGCTTGGTTCAATAGGCCAATCGCATAACCAAAGGTGCAGTGCCTGAAGTGTGTTAGTCGATACAGCTGACAACTGAACACTTTCAGAGTTTCACTTATCGGTCTAGAGTCACGCAGCACACTAACGCCATGAATAACTCAACAGCAAATCTCATTATGCCAGGTCGAATTGGCTTACGTATTTAAAAACACTTGTTCACCGGTAAATCCTAATTGGTCTGCTGGCAGATCATCAAAAACTTCTTCCAACATGATTCTGAATTGCTAAAGAGAACTAATGTGTAATGCAATTACGTTGAATCACAATCCATTTATTTCCATATGACTTAACTGAGTCAGTAAGTTAACTGCACAGTTGGATTGGACCTGTCTGATTAGTGAACAAATCATTTTAGTTTTGTGAATAGCATCAGATGATTCAAATGAATGATTAATTCACAAATCAGATAGCTGTACTTCTCAAGAATGCACCCAAGAGAGGTAGAGCATATGTCAAGATGTTCATTGAATGAGTCATTTTGACTACTTTTCAGATATTTTTTATGGTGACTTGGGAACTTGACAGTTCTCGTTCACTTTAATTATTTTGTAGTGGCCAAGATGTTTCTAAAAAGCAGTATCTACAGGTCTGTTCCCTGAGCATGGAACTAATAATAAAATTACAATTTTTGAGTGAACTATCTCTTGAAGCTCATAGTATTTTGGATTATGCTGAGTTTCTTTATCTGATGGAAACAGTGGAACATGCACTAGATCTTCTGATGAGTTGTTTCATAGAAGCTGTTTCTGATGTACCCGTTAAATGGCTGTGCTTCTTAAGAAATATGTGATATTTTATTCTTTGCATAAAAAGGAACAAATATATAGGCTATATAGATATATATATCTGTGAGGATCAACATGTCACACTCTGGTGATCAGACTGATCGCTCTATTTTCAGCACGCTCACAAATGAGGATTAAGATCATTAGAGCGTTTAATTAAAAATGGCCTGCTGAAAAGACATAGTTCTCTTGATATGCACTTCTATTTTTGAAACTGGATGAAGATCTGCACTCCTTCCTTGTCAGCCGGCACATTGACTTTGACAGCAGTTTAGAAGCATGTCAGCAAGACGGACATAAGGAGAAAAGCAGTTCTGACAACTATACAGATGCATTGTCAACGTGCTCTTTGTAAGCATCTCAAATATAAAAGCGATATTAAAAAAAGCCCACTTCTCTTTTGTAAAATGTTCACGTTGGTGGATTTGATTAGAGGCTCATAGCAGCTACATACTGTAAAAAATGTCCTCTGCTATGCATCACTGTACTGCAGGAAGATTAGTTTTCTCGCAGTATATTTAACTAACTTAGGCAGCAGTGCTGCTTTCTAATATTGTGGTGTTGTGCAACTGCATTATGCCTGCAGAAAAAATGCTAACGGTAAGATATTGACTGTGGGGAAATATGACACTGTGGCCATCAGTTTTGGATTCTGCATTTTGTAAAAGCCATTGCCTCATAATTTCATCCCTAGCCCAGCTCTCATTTATTTTAAAGGCTCTGCATTGACTGTGTGAGCTGCTCTATTATTTGTTGGCAAATGAGGAAAGACCACCTACCTCTCCACAGCACACTCTCCTACTATACTACACTACAGTGTAACCATGGTGACATGATGCATGGAGAACAAGTGTTTAGTGCTAACGAGAGGAGAGAGGCTGTCAGTTGAAAGAGTGGGTCAACTGAGCTTGCTTTCATTCTCTGATGAGGATGTTTGTAGTGGTCAATTTTCTGTGACTGATTTTCTGGTATTTCTGGTTTGAATCCGCAGTAATGAATTAGTACATAAAATGAAAGCATTTTTGCACTTTCTAGAAGATTATTCAAATTGTTTGCCAGTTTTAATGTGATAACTATGCTTTAGAAGCAGTGAAACACCTACCTATAAGTGAAATTTAAAGGGATAGTTCACCCAAAAATGAAAATTACCCCATGATTTACTCACCCTCAAGCCATCCT
Organism: Sinocyclocheilus grahami; assembly: GCF_001515645.1. NCBI lineage: Eukaryota > Metazoa > Chordata > Actinopteri > Cypriniformes > Cyprinidae > Sinocyclocheilus > Sinocyclocheilus grahami. Next base: position 73,102 of record NW_015505894.1, read on the forward strand.
AGGTGTTTATGACTTTCTTCTTTCAGACAAATACAATCAAAATTACATAAAAAAATGTCCTGGCTCTTCCAAGCTTTATAATGGCAGTGAAAGGGGTTTAAGGTTTTGAAGGCCGATTTTGAAGATACATTATAAAAAGTACTCCACGCGGCTCCGGGGGGTTAATAATTGCCTTCTAAAGTGAATTGATGTGTTAGGAAAAATATCCATCTTTAAATCTTTACAAACTGTGTTCTCTAGCTTCCAATAACTCGCGTTGTACTCACATTCATGAGAGAGTGGCGTTCCAGCGGAAGATGTAGGACGTAGACAAACGCAGAGGAGAAAACAAAACAAAACTCCGGTCACAAATTAAAAGTACAAAACGAGGACTTGTAAAGAAAAATGTAAGAGGATTTTGATATAAATTAAGAGGAGACTGTTTTTTCTTTGCTGTAAACAAAACTTGGTTCTTGCGATATTAGCATATTAATTTGTGCCACAGAGAGCATACGACAGTTAGCGGAAGCTAAAGTATAAAGTTTAAAGTTTATTTGTAAAGTTTTAAATTATGATATTTTTGTTACACAAAAGCATCGATTCACTTCAGAAAGCCTTTTTAATCCCCCCAAGCTACGTGGAGCACTTTTTATGATGTATGGATGCAGTTATTTGGGCTTCAAAATCTAGAACCCCATTCACTGCCATTGGAAGAGCCAAGACATCTTTGTTTGAAGAAGGTTATATACACCTAGGATGGCTTGAGGGTGAGTAAATCATGGGGTAATTTTCATTTTTGGGTAAACTATCCTTTTAAGGTTCAAAGTAATTTTCTATGTTTCTCTGGCTAATAGAGTGTTTATACTGATATTCATCTACATAGATATAACATCACACAAAATCAAATGGTTCCCTTTCATGGGAACTTCGAACTGCGTCCTCTAGGGTTCGCTATGGGGAACGCCTCGTCGTGACTCTTACCAGTGCAAGTAAAAAAAAAAAAATACCTTATCCAATTTTTTTTTAATTTTATTTTTTTAATAAAGTATAGAGTAGTATTTGAGAACCTGTGCTCTCAAAAGGATGGCCTTGCCAGTGGTGACCTGTCTTATGTAGAATAAACAGGAGTCATTTCTCATGTTTGTTCATCATTCAAAAGTAAGTATAAACATATTCAAAAATACTGTTTACTTCTATAGTTGTAAAACTTTTAGTGGAAAAAAATACAAAATTCAGATAAAAATTAAGTTTTCTATTATGTTCATTTGAAATCTGCATAAAATAGATGTGATGTATATCTGGCTTCTAGAACAAGACGTAATGTAAGGCAGGACTTTATTTTGTCCACCAGTAATTGATTGGTTTGTTGGATCATTGTTGTTTGCTAATTGTTGCATTCTCATGTGAGTGACAAGTTGGTGGAAGAAAGAAATTACAGCCCCTGTTTCACGCCAGTGAAAATTTCATCAGAGAAGAGTAGCGATGTAATTGCGAGGAGGAGAGGAAGTTATTTTGATTAAAGATGACGAGGGCGTATGGTTTTTAAAAAAATAATGATGTGCACTGATAAATCATTTATAATAAACACTGCAATATTCCATAGTAAATAAGAATTGTCAATTTGGATTTCATGGTGACTTCAAGCTAATAGCTCAGACAGTGTGCTTGAGAATACAGTAATGAAAATATCTGGAAATACTGACCCACAGATGAATAAATGTTATGTTTCTGAAGCCTGAAGCAGTGTCAGACTGGGACAAACTGTTTATTTATGCCTGTTTATTACAGAGGAACTGTGAGGACTGGAGATTAGTTTGGAGCGCACTGAGCTTGTTGTATAACTTCAAACACTCATCCCCATCCATAATCAGCCATGCTAATACTACCATGTATAAACGGATTGCTTGAAAGTGTATTTAACATTTCCATATTTGTCTCCTCTTCCTCCATCTCCCATTTTTCTTGTGCTTTTCCCTTCTTGTCTTATACCTTTTTTCCAATCCACTGTGCTTCTGCAAATCCTTTCTATCCCAGGAACTTCCGGAAACACCTGAGGATGGTGGGCAGCAGGAGAGTGAAGGCCCAGAGTGAGTTGTTTGCAGATGTCTGTGCGTTTGTGTGAGTGAGTGAATGAGTATGTTAATGCTTATGTATGGTTGTGTGTGTGTTGTCAATACGTTTGTTTGATTTCATCTGTATATTTGTGCAATTTTTTTTATGTAAATACGCAAACATGCCGTTGCTTGACAATAATTCATGGTGTCAGATAAATTATTTTCAGGGGTTACAGACGCTTCAGGCATCTGGTAAAAAGGATGAAAACAAAACCATTTGGTGCTCTTGTCTGATGTACAACTAGCGATATGATTTAGTTTCTGAATAATTCGCCTCCCCTCTTATCAATAACAGTATACAGTTACAGTATTTTTTAAAGCTAGTCAGCCTAAAATGGAGAAATCCTCAAACATGTCAACCTCAGACAAGAGCCTATAGTGTGTGCGTGTCTGATGAAGAGCAGTGCGTGTGATGCTTTCCTCCTCCGCTTCGTTATTAGCATTTGCTGATCGCAATACGAAGAGTTTCAGCCGGTCCTGGAGTGACCCCACACCCGTCAAGCCTGACTCTCTCCATGACTCCAGAGACAGTGAGTCCACACACATGCACAGACATGTTGTCTTGTTTTCTGATTTCAGTACATGATCATGATTGGTCACTCATGCAAAACACTCATACATGGGTTAATCTTACGATGCCTGTTAAGATCATATCTCTGCCTTGTTTAAACATAACATCGACAGACAGATTCAGAGATTTCTGTCTTTATCCATTGAAGTGAAAAGAGGTTAGACTGACTTGCCTTAAAAGTAACTTTAAAAGAAGTAAAAGAGGTATAATCACGATTGTATTTTTAAATATGCTACCATTCAAATGTTTGGTACATTTTAAAAATATTTTTGTCTGTCTCTTTTTCTTATGCTCACCAATGCTGCATTTATTTGATCCAAAATACAGTAAAATGCTAGTATTGTGAAATATTATTGCAATTTAAAGTAACTGTTTACTATTTAAATACATTTTAAAATGTAATTTATTCCTATAATGATGCCATTACTCGAGTGTCAGTGTCACATAAACCTTCAGAAATCATTCTAATATGCTGATTTGGTGCTCAAGAAACATTTATTATTATTATAATTGTGCTGTTTAATATTCTGTGGAAAATGTGATTTTTCTGGATTCTTTGATGATTAGAAAGTTCAAAAGAATGACATTTATTTAAAATAGAAATCTTCTGTAACATTGTGTCTTTACTGTCAATTTTAATCAATTTAATTAATCCTTACTGAATAAAATCCCAAACGTTATTTATTAATTTTATAATAATTTAATATTAATATTATATTAATATAGATTAAATGTTTTTTGTATTATGGCAATACAATTTGTAATGGTGGAATCTAATGTCCTTAAATAAATAAAAAAAAGTAAAACAAAATCTGAATATGATATTTTCTTTAAAGGCTTCATAATATGTACGCATCTTGCAAATTCATCACACATCAGCACCTGTGCGTATGTGTAAAATGTCTGTTTACCATGGCTGTACTCTGCTGTCTATATGTGTGCTTTCCTGTATCACTAAACGTGTTGTTGTGTAAGATCTTCTCATAAACAAGCAGGAAAGGTTATGTTAGGACGACTAACCTCTCAGACGTGAGCCACAGAATGCTTGTTGATAGGACCTGTCATCTCATTGGTTGTTTATGTGCTTGTGTTGTGTTTCTGTGTATTTGCATATACCCTCTTCCCCAGGTGGAGACCTCCAGGCATCGTCTGGCAATCTGGATGAAGAAGACTGCGATGATGTCAACTGGGAGGAAGAGAGAGAGTCGGAAAGAGCAGCTTGTGAGGGCGATGACTTCATCCCACCCAAAATCATGGTACATGCATCTTTCAACCATTTTGACACGAGCCAACTGCCTTTTTATGAACTCATCGCCAGATCCTCATTACATGTAGCGCAGCTGTTTGATCATCGATGGGCTCATTAATAAGAGTGTGTATTATTCATCCTTGTTTTTGAACAGCTAATTTCATCAAAAGTACCAAAGGCCGAATACGTTCCCAACATCATCCGTCGGGACGACCCCTCCATAATCCCCATTCTCTATGTGAGTATAATTTAATGTGATGCAGTCATACATGGGATCAAAGCGAATCAAAGTTTGATTATCCAGTATAAAGCCCCTCGTGTTAATCACAGCTAATGATGTCTACCAGTGAGCTCTAGCATGCAAGTTTTAGAAGTGTAAATCATCGTTGTTTGAAATTGCAGCTTTGTAATGCTGAGCTAGCGATGTAGTGCTTATATTATGCTTGAATTATGTTCAAATAAAAATGCAACGTAATATATACCAACTGATAATTCCTGTCGCAGAACAGTCATTAATTCATGCCCTGTTTTCTGCCCACAGGATCATGAACATGCCACCTTTGATGATATACTAGGTACGTGTTAATTGGCCAAATTTATTTTTTTTTTTTTTTGCGTATGCCTGATGTTTGCTCCTGCTGTTTGTTTACTATGAAAAAGCTGGGCTGTAATTTCATATGATTCCCTTGCTGCCTCTCTCTCCACCTCTCTGCTATCGGTCTTCTCTCATCTCTCTGCTCTTCAGAGGAGATTGAAAAGAAACTCACCGCCTACAGAAAAGGCTGCAAAATCTGGAACATGCTCATCTTCTGTCAGGTTTGAAAAAATATGTGTGTGATTATTTGCATATCTCGCTTTTTCACAAGTCTGCATGTGGTGTATTTATGTACATGTTATTTTTCACTGCGTAAATTGGCTCTCTGTGTTCTCCAGGGAGGTCCAGGTCATCTCTACCTATTGAAGAACAAAGTGGCCACATTTGCTAAAGTAGAGAAGGAGGAGGACATGATACAGTGAGTGTTCACCTTCACAAAACAAAGCGCAGCCTATCATATGTTTCTTTTTGTTCTATTTGTAATTGTGCTGCACAATTCATAAAAAATGTGAGATTATGATGGTGGCTCCTGCAATTAATAATTAAATGTGAAAAATTGCCTTTTAGATTTACTCCTTTTGCTTCAATTTTGCTTCAAACTACATTAATGTTTACATAATAATGATCAATCTGCAATACACAGTGTAAATACGGGATTGACTGTGCAGTGTAGACCGATTCATTGATTATAATGGTGAGTGACAGTCAGTGAGCTTGAGTTGAACTGCATGGCTCAAATAGTTGTGTGAAGCTATATAAACGTGCAGTGACCGCTTCAGTGATTATTATGAGAATGTTCCAGGATTATTGGGGTCTGTGCTATATATAATTCATTCAAAATTTGAATGATGGTTTTGTTTTTCATGACACTGTTAAGACACTCTTTATTTACTGCTGAATAAATAATTCAAGATCACAGCTCAGATCATTTTGGATGTATAGATCTTGAGTTGAACTGCATGGCTCAAATAGTTGTGTGAAGCTATATAAACGTGCAGTGACCGCTTCAGTGATTATTATGAGAATGTTCCAGGATTATTGGGGTCTGTGCTATATATAATTTATTCAAAATTTGAATGATGGTTTTGTTTTTCATGACGCTGTTAAGACACTCTTTATTTACTGCTGAATAAATAATTCAAGATCACAGCTCAGATCATTTTGGATGTATAGACTACCTAAAGATGGCATTTGGTTTCCCTGCACAGAATAAATATTTTATATGTCAGTTCATTAAAAGTGACATTTTTAATTGTGATTACAGTATAAAAAAACTGTATAGCCTTACTTTGTGAGCTTTTGTGTGCAGGTTCTGGAAGAGACTTGGCAGATTCATGAGCTTATTAAATCCCGAGCCTAACCTCATCCACATTATGGGCTGCTATGTGCTCGGCAATGCGAACGGAGAAAAGGTAGATAATCACATCTGCTCATCACCCTGTGTGTTTCAACCCTCATGCCATGGGCTTTTTGTCATAAAGACAAGACAGGAAATTATCAAGACAGGCTTTCAGTGTAAATATAGAGAGACTATGTACATATTGTATTTACAGCCATACACATTATGTTAATAGTCATTTATGGATTTTAGCACACTTGCAGAGGAGACATTACTGTACAGCCTCATACTTCATGCTGTGGCAGGTGTGTGCGTGAGAAACAGAGGAAGACAGGTGGGAGTGTGGTCAGGGTCAGGCAGGGATATGATGGCAGGAGATGAAGGTGCCAGATTGACGAGCAACTGCTCTGTGACTGACAGATAGACAGTCTGTCACCCCCCCGCCCCCGCACCTCTGTGCCGCATATACTCTCACACACGCACACACTCTAACACGTACACACACTCAGCGGCACATACTGACAGTAGCCTCTGGCCACTACAGCTCTGGACATGTATTCAGCTGTGCCAATCTAGATATGGGCTTGTAACTAATATGTAATTCAGACTTTTTTTCTCGCAGTTCTGAGTATTGCGAGAATTGTGAGATGTTAACTTGCAGTTGCGACAAACTCACAATACTGAGAAGAAAATTAAATAATTTTGAGATGGAAAACGTCACTTATATTTGTATTTTTGTTATTCTGTGGAGGTAAAAAAAAAAAACTGTGAGATGTAAATTCAGTATTCTGAGAAAAAAGTTTGGATTACAAGAAATAAACTCAGAATTGTGAGATGTAAACTTGGAATTGTACAAAAAAAGTCCGAATTCTGAGTTTATATCCTGCAATTCTAACTGTGTATATATATAACCATTCACACAGAAAATTACTATGGCATTACCTTGGTATTGGATGATTACCATGGTATTTACTTCAAGGTTTTTCAAAGAATACAGTGATACTTTATTGTGACGTCCAAAATACAGACAAATCTGATCCAAGCCAAATCTCCACTTGGTTTGAGATCAGATTAAAATCTGATTTTTGTAAATATGTTGCCGTCTGAATGGTCAGATAAAATTTCAACTTGTTGTTTTCATAATTCGGAAAGCTTCATGACTGTGAGATCATGTATGAATCATAGGCACATAAACAGATGTCTTACTCGCATGTGACATTCACTGTTTTGAATGATAAAGGAGTGCATACATGCATATTTATGAGTGTAAATAGTGCAGTAATGTCTCCAACACACGTTTTGCCTGATTCGCTGATCACTGAAAATTTCCAGTTTTCTCTCCTCTCTTTCCATATCTATATGCAAAGTATTCCTAGATGCAAGTCACACAAGATATTTTAAAGCAGAGTTAATATTCTGCAGCAGCATTATGCTGAACATTGACAGCACTGTGGTGCACCTGTATGACAGACACTTTGTAAACAAATTTGGATGCAGTCTCTTGATTGAAGTGCGCACAGTCCCTGATTGAAGTACGCATGACCGTGCACGAAACTAGAGTCTCTTAGAATTTCTGCCACATGAACATTTCATCCAGGCAGTTTATGAAGACAGATCTACAGAGAGAAAATAACTGAAGTAAAGGGAAAAAAAGAAACAAAGAGGCTTTTTCGCTGCATTTAGCAATTTTCCCCTATGGTCCTCTCAGCACTGTCCTGCTACTTCTGAAGGGGAGAGAAAGAGCTTGAGTGAACTTGCTATATATAGAGCCTGACCAGGTGCACAGAGAAGCCCAACAGCTCTATGCCTTCTTTTTGCATTTAAGGGAATATTCCTGCATAAATTGAAATGCTGTCATCATTTACTCACCCTCATGTCATTCCAAGCCCGTCTGAAATTTAAATATTGTATGCATTTCCATGCAATAAACAACAATTCATAAAGGATACAAAAGCACCACAAAAGTGTCATAAGTAGGCCATGCGAGTCTGTAAACAAATCATTCAGACTGGTTTTATGACCTGGATCAAATTCATTTTAAAGATCCATTTCAAAAGAGTGATTTTTTTTCTTTCTCCGTGTGCGCGCTTTGGTGGTTGTGTTAGCATCAGATAACTGTAATACACTGTCTCTGTGATTTGTTTTCTATTAGCTGTGCCAAGGCAGCAGCAGCTGGCCATATGTCTTGTGTGTTCTATACCAGAAAGCTAATAAGGTTGTAACAACTGCCTGAGCACATGTAATATTATACTGAATAAAGGGAAGAGACTAATTTGCTGAGCATCATCAATACCGTGAGTTTGAGCCAGTTCCTCATGAGTCCTGCTTTTGCTGTTGTTAATTTGATTTCAGCTGCTAATATGCTGTTAATTATTATGATTTTCACAGTTGTGTCATATGTGTGTGTCACGATGAAAGAGGAAAGATGAAATGGCCTGAAGAGCCAGAGACCCCTTGCTTCACTACAATGGAAAGAGATTGATTAGCTGAGCATGGATTCATGAGGCTTTCTGGGGCTTTCATGATCGATTAGAGAGGTGGAGAATAGGTTCTAGAAAAGATGCCGAGATGAGAGATTATACTGACAGCGACCAGAGAAACAGAAGTCGAAGGATTGGGAGGGGAATAGCAGGAGGCAATTAATGCACTCTGACAGGCTTTGTCCTGATATGAAGGATTCTCATTGACACTACCAGACCCCCTCTAGCGGAGGTCAATCACAGAACCACAGAACACTCACTTTAATGCACCACAGGTCGCCCTGTTCCGCTTCCTCTGGTTTATGATGCACATTCATCACTGTATGGCTCCTATTAGTAGTCAATCAGATTATCAAGTCGATCAAAATTTAAAAAGAGTTTGCTTTAGCTGTAAATAGTTATAGATTTTTATAGCAGTTATAGACTGATTTTTGGATATTTTGAAATGTACAGACAAATATATTAGTTGAAACAATTATTGCTATTATTAAATACTTGGTATTGTTATTATTGCTTTATATATACAATAATAATAACTGTAATAATTGTAATAAAAACAAAGATGTAAAGTATTAAAATATATTTTTGTTAAAACAGTAAGTTATTATATTATTGAATACTTATCATTGTTGTTGTTATATATACACTCACAATATTTGTTTTTCCAGTAATTATCATAATAATTACTATTATTTTTATTTATAATATTAAATGTTGTGTGTATGTAATCAAATAAAATAATCAAATAATTTTGTGTATATCCCATTTTTACATTTATTACCTGATGTTAGGTATCAAATATATGGTTTATATATTTATCAACCCCTCTGCTATCTGAATATTGGTATCAGTACTGAATATTGGTATTAATTATTGAAAAAGCTGCAAATATATCTGCAATATCTGTTTCTGATTGGGAATATTGTAAGTAATGCTGATGGTCTTTTGCCAGTTTGAACTGTGAAAAGTAGTGAAACAGCAAAACTTTCTCTCGTCCTCAGCTTTTTCAAAACCTCAAGAGACTGATGAAACCTCATGCCATTGAGTTTAAGTCTCCTCTGGAACTGTCAGCTCAGGGTGAGTGTACTGCGCACACACTCACTCACTCTCTCTCACACACACACACACACACACACATGCATTTCAACAAACGTGCATGTGCCACGTGAACTCTGACCCCAACTCTCATCCATGCCACAGACATGACAGTAATTGTTCTCCAATTAAAACCTCATTATCTTCCCCCACTGTTTCTGTCTCTTCATTGGACCCAGTAGCAGGCACTCTTGCCCCCCTCCCTCCTCTTCCATCTCCTTTTGTCCCCTATGGTCTCTACACAGCTTGATTCGCACTGTTGAGGATAATTAGCACTGTTTTAAATAGAGAACTGTATTTAAAACACCCACAAATGCCTATAAAGGCCTCCTAATGTAGATCTATTTTACTCAATATTACGGTAGATGTGTGGCATGCTGCCTGTTATTTTATGGTCAGATATTTTAAGGAGAGCTAAAAATGTTGTGCTCTCTCCACACTCAGGTAAGGAGATGATCGAGATGTACTTCGATTTCCGCCTCTACCGCTTGTGGAAGAGCCGCCAGCACTCCAAACTTCTCGACTACGATGACCTTCTGTGACATTGTGTCGTTGGTTTAAGCAGCCCAAGAGGCAGGTAGCTTTCTTTAGGGCCCACGCGGCAACGTTCCCTCCGGAGAGAGCCTGGGCGGAAAAGCCCTGAGGTGGAAGGAGGAAGATGAGGTTGAGGATGAGGATGGCTGACATTGAGAAGACGTTCTAATTCTCCGCCCTCAGATGTAACGAGGGGAAGCAGCCATTACTGTTAGGTGCTGTGTCTTCACCCCATCCATTTGAGCTTTCAGCTTGAAAGAGAAACAATCGGGGAGATCTCCGCAGGTCTTAACTTTTAGCCTGTGAGAGGTTTAGAAAATAACGTTCCGTTTCTTTGAAAATTGAAAAAGCTGTGTTAAGGAGCAGAAAAAATAAGAACAGATTTGTTTTTAGTACTTTTGAGTAGCTGTTTTTGTGGTTAACTAGCAGGGGCAGTGAACCAAGGCCATTTAACAGTGAAAAACGCCTTGAGGTTATTTACAAATGCAGGATAAACTGTGGAACTACATATCTGTTGTATGTACATATTCACTCAAACTCTATAAAATAACTACTGTAATTTATCTTTCAGCATAATATTGCACTGTTTTAGTTGTTAAAGTATGGTGTTTTTTTAGGATTCATTAGAGGGAATATAACTCAGGTTTCATTCGTTTAACTGGCCTCCCTCTGTACTGTACATCTTTAGATATAGAGAGAAAAGAGGAAAGCAAAACTTTTTTTCAATAGAAAGCTGTTCAGTTTGAATGATTGAGCTACCTGAGTGGTGTTGAAATAACACTCACACTTTATATCTGTATCAGGAACTTTGTGTGTTTAGATGTTTTAGATTTATATAGACTCATGTACTGTATGTGTAACATTAAGGCATGTGTAGACGGAGCTCATTTTAGAGCGGCAGATTCTATCCTTTAGCTTAAAAAATTTTCTAGCATCTTAAAGAAAAAACATTGAATAAGATTTTAAAATTGATTCATTTTGACAGTAATATAGACAATGTTATTCAGTTAGTGAATTTACGCTCAGATCGTGTCATATTTGTGAATTTTCTCCTACTGTTTGTTTGTCCTATGCGTCTAAGTATTTGACATGATGTCGAGCTCTGTTTTGTGGCGTTTTCTTTGTAGGTGGAGGATAACTGATCATTTTCCATTTCTGATAAGTCAAAGTGCAATTGTATCTGCAATATTTCTCTTTACGTGTTACTGTGATCCTGTTTTGAATATCAAGATTAGTATTTTTTTCATAGTATACAGGATAGTACATTTAGTCTTTAAAGTGGTTCTCTGTGGAGGAAAATGTTCATGAATCGCTCTAGTTGGTGTGTGGGTGTGTTTTGGATGCACCAAACAGATAAAACAGTAGATAGTTGTAATCTTTAATCATCACGAGTGGATGTATAAGTGCAAAACAGCAGCGTCCATAGCATTTCATAAAAAGCTGCCAGATAGAAAAAGTGCAATGTGGTTAGTCTTTCTGGGGTAATAATACAAAAATGAGTATGCATTGCAATATTCAATGGAAGCAAACAGGAAAAAGATCCCTAATGTTGCTATATTTAGAGCATAAAACTCTAGTTGAAATTTGCCGTTATGAGAGCATGTGAAGAATCACGCATATCTGTTTGTGAGTGTTTTAGCTTTAGAGATGCGGACACGGGCACTGAGATGTGACGGCTGCTCTTTTCTCTTTTCATCTCTGACCACACATGCAGACGCCCTGAAAATCAAATAAAGCACAAAATCTCTGTATCTGTAGGGCCATCAGGGAACGAGTGTGTTCTGATTAGATCAAATCAAAACAACCCGACCGCTTCAGACGATTGCATGTCTCGATATGGCTTTGTATTTTGCTATCCAAACTTATTTAAACTCATGTAATCATTTCTGCACTGTTTCTACCAAAGTCGTTGTATGCTATAATGCTAAAATGATTGTCAAATTGCTAGGTAGTATGAATATGATCTATGGGTGTAATAGAACATAGCATTTGATTTCTTGTGTGTTGTCACTGATTGAGCCAATGGCACATGAGAACCATAAGAACCGCAAGATCTCTGAGGCTCATGGAGCCATCTGGATTGGCGGAAAGGTCTTTGGCATGTCAGGTGTGAAGACCCCCCTGCTCTTGCAAGAAGATGTTTAGTGTATGCCGTATGGCCTCGTGTTGATTGTGTAATGCATTAGAAAGTCATTTGATATATTCATTGTTATGCGTCATGTTTTAGGAAATGAAAGGAGAGTTGGTGGAAACATGCATTAGTGTCTCATTCTTAACTAATCCATCCTTGTGTATCTCTTCTGTAGCAATAGACATTGTAACATGAGCTGCTTTGTTTCTAGGACACACTGTACTGCTTCTAGAATGCTGCTGTTTGAATACCTTTGTATGCTGTTTATGTTTCAAGCAGCATCCGTTTCATTTTTACCATGGCCACTGGCTTTGCAGCACAATGGAGAGAGACATATGGGATGTCATTGAGCTTTGGGCAATAATATTTGAAGGCTTCAAGCAGTTTCTCTCTGTTGACTGTACAAATTATTCATGATCTCGATATGAAGCAGTTAAACTAAATGATTATTGTGATGCTAAGTCAAACATTAATAATTAGTCAACTTTAAAATCAATAAGGCACTGATATGCATGACCGTTAGTTCCCTTTGGAGTTTGTAAAGCAAACTTGAAATCCTGATATTAAAGAGAATTTGAGAAACATCGACAGAATATTCAAATGGTTCTGGTATGGTTTTGAGGTGTTACCTGCTTGGGAAGAGAAAATGCCTCCAGAAGCCTGATTATTACACCAAGATATAATTTTTTTTCATGTCTGGACTGTTACACTGCTTCATATGTAACATTTTTTCCCAGCTTTTAAAAACAATATTTTAGTTGATGTTATATTATTCTTGTCCTGTGTCTCTAAACTGGCGTCCTGCTGTTTGATATGGAGTGGTTGATTAGAATAAATGCTGAATGATTGATAGCTTCATGATTGCGCCATTAGACTCCTTGGCTCATGGTGTTTTTAAGAGAAATATGTTTTTGCACCCTTGCAGTGTGACTTAATTTCTGCAAAGCCTAACGGGTGAAACGAATCACTTTTAAGCATTGTCAGTAGCAATGATAATACTTTAAATAGCCTGTATTACAATATCTAGAAAGTCTTGAAGAGTGATGATAGTAAACATGTATGGTTTTCTTAGTCTGGCTACATTGCCAAATACAGTATATGACATTATAGTGATTAGTTCAGTTAAATGGGTAATATTTCTTAAGCAAATTAGCTCATCTTATCAATTTACTACTTTAAAGGACCGAGCATAAGCTCCTAGTTTCTATCTCTTTAGCTCAGTGTTCACAGTATTTACTATGAGACGTTGTATTCAGGAAGGTAGTTTGCTCTACAACTGTTTTGTTTCACAGCAATGAACACTGGAAATGTTTCCTAACATGTTTTACAGTAAAATGTACCCAGTTTTAAGTGGAATTTTGTCTCGAGTCTTCTTTCTTCTACCTGAATGCGATTTATCTCCCTCGGTGAACATGTGACCAGCCGTGTCCAGAGAAATAAAAAAGGGTGACATTTACTAAGATTTACCTTTTTCTAAATCTATCAGTGATGATCTCTAAACGCTATTTATACAACACATCCCGTGACTCTACATACAGTAGGGTAAGCGGTTCGGAGAGTGGATGGATAGACTGGTACACACATGCTCACACAATCGCACAAACTCTGAATGGAAGTATAGCCTGGGCTGGAAACAAATAGTCCAAGGGGATCGTAGTCCTTCTCTCATGAGCAAAAAGGGTTGAGTAATAGAAAAACGACTGCGGTGAGATTCCCTGTGGTACAGAACTGAAAGCCTGACACAAAGCTGTCGGGAAAGGTTGCCATGTGCTTTCATTACATGCTGGACAAACCACTGTACAGCATGAACTACTCTAGAACAACCTCCCTCCGTCTCTTTCCTTTTAGTTCTCCCTCTCTTTTACTCCTTTTCTTTTTCATTTTCCTGTTTCCAATAGTGACCCGAAGAGCAGCGAAGGCCACTCTGCCAAATCTCTTGACATAATCACAGCTTGCACTGTTTAATTGGTGCTGCTACATGTTTTTGTTCATTAAAAATGATGAGTCAGACAAGCTCATCAGCACCACAAAAACATTCTGTGATTCAATTGGAAAATATAAACACGGAAGTGTAATTAAAAACATTATCATGAATATGTATGAAGCCTTACAAAAAGAAAGGGAGAGAGAGAATGCTCTGCTTTTTTTTTTTGCCGGTCAAGCAGTTTGATTCTTTGTGAGGGCATGGAGGAGGGAGGGAGAGAGAGAGAGGAGCGATCAATCTCCGACCAACACAAGCACGTACAGACTGCCAGAGAGAAGCAGAATGCGTTCTCTGGGACTTACTGCTATTTGCTCCACATATACCAAGGACACAATGCCACTTAGTCTCTGTCTTAACTCTTGTCATTACACAAAACAGTGTAAAACCCAAATACTTTCCAGGAATCTGTAATGCATCACATCTGCTAAATCATATTTGACCACCCACTGCTTTCATGCATTTATTGATCATGATGGAAAAGGAGTCTGAAAAGTGTTTGGAATGTAAAAATGTCTGATGTTTTGTGGCAGTGCATCTTTAAGTGCCTCAGTTGTTATTTAAACAAGTGAAATCAAGGTAAAGTCAATACTAATCAACCTTCATTTTGCAACTTCCAGGGAATAATTTTGTAATTATTTTTTTAATCATTTTCCTTTTTCGGCTTCCATTATATTAATTTCCTCTGGCTTAATCAAAATGCAGTTGGCAGAAATGATTGAAGCTGCATTCTTGTGTTTTTCCAAAAAGTAGACAAGAAAATGTGACTTTTCTAGAAACATTGTGTTAGTTTGATATGGGGAAGAAATTATACATTCATAATAGTGACTCATATGGGTAGAAAAAAGTCTTAAAGTGGCATCATACTTGATTCAAAGCAATGCTGTGTTTTTCCAAGCTAATTCCCTAATTAAATTTCCTTGGGTTCTCTGAAAACCCCATGTATATATCTCTATAATGGTCTGAGTAAAGGTTTAAAAATACTGTCCTGTGCACACTACGAGGTCTAGAGCAAAGATAATATGTAAAGAAAATGAGTCGGCAACATTAGATTAATGAAGCACTCTGCTCTTATGGCTCTCTTACTATCAACTCCCACATGCTATCAACTATCCATTTCCAGCTCTGGCTCTGCAGGTGCAGTCCTCTGCTCAGAATCGTGAGGCTTAGATTAACCTTTCCTTGTCTGAATTTTCCCACACCCCATGCCTGCATGCTAAAATAAGGGTTAACCGAAAGTCTCAGATGTTTGCAGCTTGAAGGTTAATTGGATTGAACTGATATAAACCGTAAAGATCATTCAGGCTTAGGCAGCAGCAGATGCAAGCAGAGCAGTTGGGTGTACAAGGAGAGCAGCTATGACTTTTGTTGGGTTATGGCATTGACATGCTGCAGTGCAATGGACTGTAACCTAATGCACCAACGGCTGCAATAATAAAGTGACTGAATCCAAGCTGAGGAAAGCAAAGCTTCATGACTTTTCCTACTGCATACAGCAATCACTGCTTGACACTCACTCACAGAAGAGAGAGGCAACATTGCATCATCTATTTCTAGTTGGGTTATTAGGCGTGACTGGCTTGAGCATCTTGGTGTCTGAAGTGATTAGGAGAATGTGTACTGATGGGAGAAGGGATCTGTCGGGTGCATTGCCCCAGTGCATCCATCATGATTATGTGGAACTAGAGAACGCTAGACCCCG
Organism: Sinocyclocheilus grahami; assembly: GCF_001515645.1. Lineage (NCBI taxonomy): Eukaryota > Metazoa > Chordata > Actinopteri > Cypriniformes > Cyprinidae > Sinocyclocheilus > Sinocyclocheilus grahami. The sequence goes on from NW_015505894.1 coordinate 88,872, forward strand.
CTCTGCTTCACTGAGTGATAATAATAATGCCGTGATGCCACAGGTGATTGTGGAGGCTGGTGTGTAGATAGAAGAGCTCCACTGAGATTTTCTATGTATTGCTGTTATTGCTGTCACATTATATGACCAGGGGGACCATTGTGATATCTGTGCACATTGATAATGAACCAAACTGATGACAGTGAATATTTGCAGTTGTCAGTAAAAAGCTTGGTTACTTGCTGTGCCAGCGCTCTGATTGTAGTCTTACTTTTAGCGAGAGATAAGATTAACAATTGCTACAAAGAATAAGACCTAGTGAATTTTGTTGAATTTGGATGAGGCATTCCAAGACTACTGATTTTATGATCTTTTCACTTCGTTTGTGTGATCTAGACAAGATTAGGGTTGCCACCTTCAGCGAGGCAAAATAAGGGACACCCATTCACGACCACAAAAAAAAAGGACACAAATAATCAGTGAGGAACTCATAGCTCAACAATAAACCATGAGAAAACATGCTCAAGTATGTAAACTTGCAGCAGAAAACATTAATATTGTTATTTTAAATGTGATTATTTATGATTATTAATTATTGTTAGTCTTTTTTGACAGCTCTGCAGCTGTTACCTGGATGGGATGAATTTTTATTATTTTTTTTTATTTTTTTTTACAATTAATTTGCTTGAATTAGGACTACATTATTATGTAATTATTTGTCCCATTTTTATCTAAACAATCTAGCATTTTTTAAAGTTTTAAAATGCCAAATTGTTTATGACATATATGATTATTTATTATGTATATATTTATGACTAATATCAATGATAAATTAATAAATAGGGCCTAACATTAATTATAATATATTATTTTATCTGTCTAATCATTTCTAAAAAAATATATAATAATTATGTCTACCAAGCTCTGATAATGAATGGAATATTATATTAACAGACTATCCCAATTTTAATAAAACAATAGGCCTATACCTTTAGAAGCATGGATGTGTCTGTTCTAAACCTGCATAAAGTACTTTCTTCTGTTGAACACAAAAGAAGATACTTTGAAGAATGTGTCTCAACTAAACAGCTGCTGGTTGTAACTTCCATAGTAAGGTAAAAAAAAAAAAGTACTATCAAGAGTCATTGGGAACCAGAAACTGTTTGGTTAACCCAAGCGGCAACCTCCCGCTCTCTCTCCTGAAGCCAACACGGAAGTGACTTAAACTGTAATTCATCGACTGGCCGCTAGAGGCTGGCTGCAAAAGGGAGTCAATACCATAGACTCCCCATGTTAAAATGCCCAACTTTACAGCCTGGTTCAAAAAATTATTTTGGTCTATATAGCTAATTTTGCCCTTCATGACAAAATTATTAAGGTTTGGGACAACTTGTGGGTGTGTAAACGATTACATAATTTTCATTTTTGGGTGAACTGTCCCTTTAAGTCAGACAGTCCACCGTGAGCAAGCTTCTCTGCAAACTGCACGTTCATTATTAGTTACTGGACAGATCCATCAATAACTTTCCCATTCAGCCCTACATTTGGAGAGCCTTGTGTTCAAAGGGCAGATGTGAGCTCTAGATTTGTTTTAAACCGTGCAGGTTTATTGCATGCTGCGCTCGTGTGAAAGGGCTTTAACGGCGCGTGTTCTGGGGCCGGTTGCATAAACTGCTTAGACAAGTCTTAAAAATTAAGCCATCTAATTTGTTTTCTTCTAGACTGGTCATAACTGTTTAAAGTCAATAACAAAAATGTAGATTGGCCCAATTTTATTCAGAAAAGTGAGACTGATTATCTCTTGGCTAACTGCTAGTTGGTCAAACTAGTTCCTAAGACACAGTCTTAACATAGTGTCTATGTTTATGCAACTGGCCCCTGGAGACTCCGTCGCTATGGAAACAAAGACGCCAAAAGCAAATTGATTTCATTATAATTGCTATTAGTATTATAAACAGTGCAAAATACTTATTTGTTTATTCAAATATGTGTTGGCCTTTATAAAATACGGGACAAATCGCGTCCCGTATTGATTTGAATCAAATCAATACGGGACGCATCATTTTACCTTTAACTACGGGACAATTCCTTATTTTAAGGGACGGGTGGCAACCCTAGACGGGATGTTAGTCTACTTTTCAGTGATTCCTTCTGCAGTTTATATTGTTACACCAGTAGGTGGCATCATTGAATAATTGAATCAAGAATTTATCCAATCCTATAAAAAACACTGATTCATTCAAGAACAAAACAATACTGTCTATGAAGGAGTCATTAGCTGTGTCTTATTTCGAAGGCTGTGCCCTCTGGAGGTTGCATTCGTCAACTGCATGTCATCAAGGCAGTCTCATTTCAAAAAAGCAACACAACAAGTGACTTTCTTTATGAGTGACTCATTGAATCATTTACCCGACTGATTTTTTCACACTGCTGTTGCTTGAGGACGAAATTTAAAGCTAAGTTAAATGATAAGTTCACTTAAAAATTATATCATTAATTACATTAATTATCATGTCGTTCCAAACCTGCAAGACCTTAGTTCATCTTCGGAACACAAATTAAGATATTTTTGATGAAATCCAAAAGATTTCTGACCCTACATAGACAGCAACACAACTACCACGTTCAAGGCCCAGAAAGGTAGTAAAAGACATTGTTAAAATAGTTCATGTGACATCAGTGGTTCAGCCTTAAAGGTCACATATTTTACACCTTTCTGGAGTTTTATTTTAAGTCTTGATGTCCTTAAGAATATATCTTTGCGGTATAAGTACCAAAAACCATCTCAATATATTTTTACAGCTCCTCTCTCAGGAGCTCTGCTGAGAACAGGTCGATTTTGGCCTGTCTAATTAATATTCATAAGCCTCTCTTCTGATTGGCCTGTTGTTTTCTGAGTGACGCACGGCCAGGCCAACCACAGGTAACTAGGGTCAGCTGACGTCACAGCGCTAGCTGGAGGCAGCAAAACGACTGGAGGTGGCCCATTCAAACCAGTGCAGATTCGGCTACATAAGGAGCTTAAAATATCATCTTGTTGTGATGTTGGGTGCCAGAATCGATGTAATACAGCCTCAAATTAGAAATTTGATCGCATATGTGCTGCCACTGCCAGACAAAAAAAACGACAACAGCTGTGGTTAAACTCGATAAAACGAGCAGACTGGACAGAAACGATCATCAAAAATGCTTGCGTTTGCAGCTGCACACTTCTTATCAGAAAAGGTTCAATAAAGTATTGTCTTTTGTTGTTATGGGCGCATCTACAGATTTCTTGCCATATGTCTATGCATCTCAATATATTTGAAATCATGTCTGTGTGCATGTGTGTAAAACAACAAACTGACAATTTATATATAATCATTTGTAATTGTATATACATTGTTGTGATTAATTGTGGCTGGAACAATAATGTAGCTGTAAAAATAGTTTCCTGCTGAAATTGAAATGTATATACATCATCATGAATAGATAGACACGGTGAGTTTGTCTTTACTATAAATGTTAGATGTAATCGACCTCATAGTAACAATCCTGTCAGATCGTCCATCCTTTGAGTGAGAGTGTAATGTTACAGGTCGGCTGATCTGGTTTGTGGTTGAAGTTAACCTTTTCGATATGTTTCCGTGTTGTTGTTGCTCAGCAATGTCTTGGACGCGATGTTGTCTGGGGGTTTGGCAAAAGGAGAGTGCACTCTTAAAAATAAAGGTGCTTCACGATGCCATAGAAGAACCTTTTTGTCTAAATGGTTCCATAAAGAACCTTTAACATCTGAAGAACCTTTCTGTTTCACAAAAGGTTCTTTGTGGCGAAATAAGGTTCTTCAGATTACAAAAAGGTAAGGAAGCAATGGTTCTTTAAAGAACCTTTGACTGAATGGTTCTTTGTGGAACCAAAAATGGTTCTTCTATGGCATCGCTTGAAGAACCTTTTGAAGCACCTTTATTTTTAAGAGTGTGGGACGGTGGGCAGTGCTCGGGGTGGTGACTGATGGCAGCGACTGTGTAGTTCTGAAGTCAACTTTTTTTTACGGAAGTCACAATGGTTCGTGAGAAATCACAGCTACTTTATGCAGGCTGTGTGCATTTTACTGTGGACTGACTGTTTTGAAACTTATATGGTAGGTAAATAGCCCCTAGACCTCAGTTATCATGAAAAAAGCCAGGAAATTTCAGTTTTGACAATATGGGACCTTTAAATTTATGAAGATACGAGAATACTTTTTGTTGACACTGGCAAACACTAAAACAGCCAAGTTGTAAAATGAGCATACTTTGTTTTCAGTCGCGTCAGATTAAATAGACCAGTCTATGGATTATATACACGTTGATTACCAAAAATGATTTCAAGTCATACCTCAGTTTAACTCGTACCAATGTGCTGAAAGAATTGCACTTGCAATTGTATGGGGCAATATTTTCACCACAGTCTTCCTTTGAAAGTACATTATTGAAAGCAGTGTAAATGATTTGGCTCCTAGTGGCAGCAAAAGAAATCGCAAAACCAGTGACTTTTTCCGACAGGCTACCCCAAACGTATACCATCTTTTTTTGACTGACAAACAATCACACGTAGGCTGCTGTCAGATTCTTTTATTCTGTTTAGAGACTCAGGAGCTTCAGGCTGTCACTGAGACAGAGTGTTATTTCTCAGGACATCTGTGTCAATAATATTTGTCAGGTTGTAGTGACATTTTATGCATGATATTCTAAAATAATCACAGCTTCAGTGTTTTATCCCAAACACCATTTGTATTATTTGAGATGTCTGCATAGACAATTGTTTTGTTGTTGTTTTACTAATATGGATTGCACAGCAAGTGGTTCAGTTATTAACCTAGTTAATCAGAAAAATAGCAAATCAGACTTCTATTTTACTCGCCCTCCTAAGGTTTGCTGGTTTATCCATGATGCACTTCTTTTTCGTCATCAACTGATGCTATCATGTTACTGATTGGCCTAATTTACCTAATCAGACTACAGTAATTGCTCTCAATTTTAAGAGGCTGTCTTCTCATTTATCTGTGGATGGTGTCTCAACATTAAAAAGTCTCCTCAGCACGTTGTGTTCCTCTGAGCATTGAACATTTCAAATGTAGGTCTACAAACTCCACAATAAATGTGTTGTCAAGGCCTGCTGCTTAGTAGAGGTGAAAATATGTGCTGATGGCAACTATAGGAGTGAATCATTAATGGATGAGAACTGCTGAATAGAAGCACACCTGTGGCATCTGCACGGTATGTTACATAAGTGGCATTTGAACTAAATAACACAGGTTGTACTACTTTGTGTTCCCGCAACGCATGTACTTGTTTTTAAAATGGTCGTTCAGCTAGTTGAGTAACACGTTTTTTGACGTGGCCTCATGCTAAAACACGTGTATCAGCATGAGAGAGAACACTGAAACGCTAGGCTTGACCAGCAGGGACGTCAGGTTTATTGTCATCGCTTCACACTCTTGCGTTTGTCTCAGTGGGAGAGCCACGTCTCTCCACATCAGGCCATGAGCGAGTGGGAGTGACCCAGACGGAGGGATAGCAAATGCTGAGAGTGTTTTATTGTAGTTCTATAGCTGAGAATGGCTGTTATGTCAGTAGCTGACTGTTTAAAAATGAAAGTTTACTAAAACTCTAATAATTTGAAAGAGTGTCGGGCAGTTTTTAGTAGAAGGCTGAAAATCTATTATTTAGATATGGACATGTTCCAAGAAAACTTTACTATTAAAGCTTAGTTAGCTTTGGTTATTCAGGAATAAAAAATGGCCTTCTCATTCAAAGCCATTTTAGCCACTTAAATACTGTATTGTTTGGCCTTATTGATTTTCTTACACTAATACAACAGTAAAAAGATCCAAATCTGAAGGTGTATACAATATAAACATAATTTTAAGTACAGTTTTCAACTGGGTATTTATAAGAAATAATATGTGTAAACATTTTTCTGACAAAAGCCTTTAAAAAAAATTTTTTTTTAATGAAAACAATTAATACTTTTCATTAAGCAAGGATGACATTTATAATGTAAAAAAGATTATATTTTCTTTTGAACTTTCTATTCATCAAAGAGTCCTGAAAAAAGTCAGTTTCCACAAAAATAATAACCATGACTGTTTTCTACAATGATATTAAGAATTTTTTTTCTTGGCATGTTAAAATGATTTGAATAGAGTAGCTGATGGAAATTTTAGGGAAGAGAGGGGCGGGGTCAGCAGAGCTCATTAGCATTTAAAGCAACATGGACTAGAATGGCTTGCTGAAAACGGAGCTGATTTTGACAGGGTAAAAAAGGTGTTTTTTACACTACCATTGAGAAATTTTTTTCATTAAGACCCTATAGAATCATATCAACTTGTGGAAAATGGGCATCCGATGACCCCTTTAACATTGAAAACTGGTATTTAAAATTGTAATAATGTTTCACAATATTGCTTTTTTTTTATAAGTTTAGCCTGAGCATAAGAGTCTTGTTTCATAAAAATTAAATAAAAAACAACACCAAACTTTTGAACAGTAAGATACAGTATTAAACAAATGCTCAGTTTCTTTTAAAAAATGCTTTACTACTGGCGTCCTTTATCCATAAAATGACTAATAGTACTAAAATTTAAGAATTCAATACAATATGTATTAAATTAATTCAAAATCTCTCTTGAGAGATTCAAGTAGTGCAGCCAACCCACTTTTTAGTATACACATTGCTTTTATGTCTGAAAGTGTAGCTGACTTGGTCACAGTTGCGATTGCTAGTGGCAGGCGTTTCTCTGAATGTCAGGATGAGAGAGGCCTGAAGATCTCGACCCAGACATGCCCTGTCAAAAAGGGTGAAACCCGTCTGTACGAATACAAGTCCAATATTCACCCAAACAGCATGCCCTTTCTCAAAAGGTAGGTCTATTCTTTCTGTCTCTCACTCCTTCCTTCTCTCTAGTTTCTCATGTCTTATCAACATAATCTGTGCAGTGGACCTCTGTGGTGTTGATAAGACTTTTAAGCAATTAGAAGATGATCCATCTTAGTCCATCAAAGCTGTCCAGCAGTAATGAATGCTTGTTCATTAGTGCAATCAGATTTTTTCCCCCTCATAATATCATAGATGAAGGGTAAACTGATATCAGGCTCAACGTGCTTCAGATTTGCATTTACATTAAATGGGTTGTGGCGTAATAGAAGACCTATTTTTTGTTTTTTACAGTCTACATGTACACTCTGCTTCTCAAAGAACCTAATTTGAGTCCTCAAGGAGTGACGGCATCAGGAGAGAAGACGCAGCGTGTGCTCACATCTGTAGCAGCAGATTTCTTTTCTAGCCACAGGTGACTGCAACGACTGCCTGAGCTGGATTGTCAAACTTGGTGCTTTAATTAGCAGATAGGAAGATAAGGTGTTTAGTGCTGTGAAACTATAGGGTTCTATAGTGATTCTTTATAGTAGGGTTCTATAAAATTTATAGTGTATGTTTTTTTCATATTGGGACATTAATAAAGCATGACAGTGATGGTGGTTATTTCAAAGATAATAGGACCCCAGGACAGAAACTCTCCCGGTTTTCTGCTGAAAGGTCATGGCACAGCATCGTAAAGACATTATGAAAAGGATGTCTGCATTTTATTGGCTGGCTGAGCTTCATGAGTCATTCGGTTTGTCACACATTGTTTCATTCCTTGGAGGACTGTGAGCTTTTGGTGGCAGCTGGTATTTTATTTCAGAGATTTCATTTGAAGTGTAATGGAACCTCATCGATTTCAGGGTTACTTTCTCATGACGTAGTTCACTGAAGCTGTTTATTAGAGCACATGTATTCTTCACGGTTATGTGTCTTCTAATATACTCCATTCTGAGCTTTCTCATTCAGTCCTTCCTGTCTCTTTTGATATTGCTCAGTATTTTGTCCTGTCTTTAAAGCAACTGTATGTAGTTTTGTGTATTTCTGCTACTTTGGAGCCCTGTATAGTTAAAAATATCATTGTCGGAATTACAGTGGATAGCTGTACATGTACATTTGATGCTGCTGTAAAACAATCCATCATTTTTGTGGAACTTCACCAACCTTCACAATTCTATTTCTCACTTTATTTTTTATTTTACTTTATTTTAGTGCTTTCAAACGATTAATTGCATCCAAAATAAAAGTTTTTGTTTACATAATATATGTGTGTATTGTGTATATTTTATTATGTACTGTATATATGCACACACATACAGCATATATTTTGAAAATATTTACATGTATATATCTATATTCATATAATTTATATCATATCTAAATATATTTCAAATATAAACGTAACATATTTTTCTTAAATATATACATGCATGTGTGTGTATTTATATATACATAATATATTTGTGTGTACTGTGTATATTTATTATGTAAACAAAAACTTTTATTTTGGATGCGATTAATTGTTTAACAGCACTACTTTATTTTATTTCATTTGTTTTCTTTTTTAAATGATTTAATTTTGTCATTTTATTTTATTTCATTAGATTTTTAATTTAATTAAATGTATTGTTTTATTTCAGGATTTTTTTTTTCATTTTATTTTGTTTTTTAATTAAAAATTTTTTTTTAATTTAGTTGTATTTATTTATTTATTTTATCAGGAGCTACCATCCATAATATTTCCCCTGTCTTTGTTTTCTCTTGGCCTCTGTTTCTGTGTTGTTGCTTATGTTTTATATTTCAGTCTCCTTGCTGATGAAAGGCTCTCATATCTGTTCTGCTTTACAGCTCATTTATCTCTAAACACACACATTCACTCCAGCAAGTACGGCCACTATTAATTCCACCTCCCTTTCTCTATCCACCTCATTACCCATCAGTCTGTGTGCATGAGAGCTGAACGTATAGCTCATGTTACCTCAATCTTGTCTTTAATTTATCATCTTTGCATTGTTCTCATCTTCTCACATTCACTCCTTTTGCCATCCTTCACTTCATCTCACCCTTCTCCTGATCTTCTGCCCTGAGGTTGAGTTTCTTCATCATCGCTTTTGTCGTTTACACCACTCCCTTCTATTTTCATTATCCATCCCACCTTGCTCACTTTCTGCTCACCTAGAAGCAACAAAATTACTCACAAGCACACAGTATATAGATACAGTCCTCAGTATAGAGCAGACACTGCCATATTAGAAGTATTCTCCTTTATGCAGCTGGTTTAATTGCCTACGTTATTCTTTATCTGATTCCATTAGTTTCCGCTTTTTGCGATCACAATAAAACACAACATGAAGAATAACACTATATATTATGGGAAGGAGCTTAAGTGCAAACCGCTGCAACTGAATCATCAAAAATACTTTTCATGTTTGGTGAACATTAAGAATTTGACATTAAACAGATCATTGGGCATTACACATTATTGATATTATGCGTAATACATAAAACGGAACATTAAACATTAATGATGTTAATCAAAAATGCCACCTTCACTTCCTTTTACAGCCATCAGAGTTGACCTATTTAGTGATGAACGTATACTGTCTTAACCACTGTCAGACAATCTTAATTTTTTCACTCTTTCTCTCTCTCTGTCTCTCTCTCTTTTTTTGGTATATAATATACTCTGCAATACAAAGAGGTTCAATCCATTAACATTAATTAATGTAGTAATCAACATTATTAAAAGCTTTCAAAATTGTTCATTGTTAATTCATGTTAATTTCTACATTTAGTAATACATCATTAATATTTTAAATTTGTGTAAATGAACATGACTTAAGATGACAATAATTTATATAACTAGGGTAATAACACACTCACACACACACACACACACATATATATATATATATATATATATATATATAAAATTTCACAATATTACTGTGTATTCTGTTACTCTATTTTTGATCATATAAATGGTATAAGAGACAACTTTCAAAATCATTGTAAAAATTGACCTCACAGTTAAACAGTAACGTTAGTGTATATTAAGAAGGAAAGAAAATTTTGTAACTAATCTAAAAAATAAATGTAATTATTTAAAAAGATTTTGGTGTAAGAAGCGTGACTGCAACAATGTTAGCCTTATCAGTGCTCTCCTTTAGACTATCAATGTTAAGACAGATTACTGTCCCACACTCTCTGGAGGGCAGTGCTTATTTTAGCTCCAGCCTTGGCCTAATGCATCCTCACCCTATAAACAAGAGCATTCAGTCAAAGAGTCTTGATTCTGTGTCGATCTATTTCTGCGTCCTTCCTCCAACCCTCTTTCATCTTGACCTGGCAGGTTTTCTTTGCATAAACGCTAGCGCTCCACTCCGTTCCTGCATCTCTGTCTATTTCCTTATCATTGACCCAGATTCCTGCTCTCTTTCTCCTCACACTGTTAGATTAGTATTGATCACAGGGCTACAAATAACTGCCCGCTTGCTTGTTCAAAGCTTTTCTGGGACAAGGTTGCATTGCATAATTAGTGTTTATGCATGTTGGGATGTCATTAAAAAGATGTATGTTTATATGAAATTTGTGTAGTGTGGAGTATATAATAATAATAAAGGCAAATTTTTTCAAGATCCAACACCAGTTTCTCCCTAAATCATTACGAAGTACTAAACCACTTTGTTCATGTTTTATTTCAAGTCCAGTCCAGTTACTTGTAGTCATCAGATAACAACTGGCCTTATTGAGACCAGCATATTATGCTGTGACTGGCCAGCTTTCATCCTGCTATTGGCAAATCTGTAAATCGTCTGTCATTTCAGCACTTCAGTTGCAGAAAACAACAATAATGCACAGCACCATTTACGCCCACATAAAGCATCAACCCTTCCCGGAAAACAAATTACTGTTCGCTGAGGTCCAGTGATGCACCGAAACCTTCACTTTAAAATGTGGTCAGCAAATTAGAGGTCAATTTTAAGTGAACAAATTAATCTTTTCCCAGGGGCTTGAGAATACAAATTGCACAATTTGTTAAGTAGGGATGATGTTTTCTGAACAGAAGACCATTGGAAAGCAAAATGTATTCCTAATGGAAATGGAAACTGGGTTATACTGATGCTAGTCTCGCTCGCCAGGCTTCTTCATGATTCTTTAGGGTTTTAATGAAAAGTCTATAACATAATTTGGTTCACATTTCTCAATGGAAAAACACCTTTTTTACTCTGTCAAAATCAGCTCTGTTTTCAGCAAGCCATTTCTAGTCCATGTTGCTTTAAATGCTAATGTGCTCTGCTCACCCCGCCCCTCTCTTCCGTGGGGTGACGAGCAGAGTCAGCAGACTGTGTAAACTGGCTAACTAATGCTGGGTACACACTAAAAGATTTTTAAAATCTTATAAGATCTTCAAAATGTGAGAGACCACAAACATGAGGACAAAAAATCCTAGATTTAACCGGTTTGCTCCTATAGTGTGTGGTGTCCTCGGGGTCCCCTCCCCACACATCAGGATTTCTGATCGTAAATATGCAACATGTTGAATATTTACGCTTTGCGATCGGGGTGCCTCCGACGTTCTTCCGAGCAGATTCAGTCACTTTTAACTAGGGGTGCTCCGATCAGGATTTTTGAGGCCGATCGCCGATCTCAGAAAGTAGTATCTGCCGATACCGATCATCACCGATACTGATCTTTTTAAAGCCTTCTTTTTTATCATTTATAACTATTTATAGTGATACTCCAATCAAGATTTTTAGACATTTATTAAGGGCCTGAATTTAATTTTTTGAAAATGGGGGGAATTCCCCTCTTAGGTGACTCTTGTGAGAGGGGAAGCAGCTTTCACACAGGAGTCCACTACTGATCCGTGGCTGTTTACCACAAACACAACATTTATCCATTATTTTGATTTCAAATCCAAACATTGTCAATGAAAATGCTTTTTCAACATTGCGATTCTTTTTTTACACAGTACAGTAATACAATCTTTCACAGACATGTTTAAACACAATAAATATAAGCAACACATTATTCAATGCTTTTTACTTTTGCATTTACTTCTAGACTTGTATATTAAGTTGCTCAAGCAAGTGGTAAAACATTTAAACTATTTTTCTTACGTTATCAGAAACTTACCATTGACAGAAATAGTCAGCTCTACTGCCTTTCCTTTTGCATTGAAATCTTTATTACAAGCAATGGTGCAGTTCATAAAGAACTTTGTTTTCCTACCTCCACAAGTGCCATCTATTATTGCCTTGTTTATCTAAAAGTGCTCTTTCCCTTTAAACCTAGCCAACAAGCCATATGTGTTGAATGTGAAAAACAGTAGACTGTAATAATATGCATTTATGGTGTAATTACTACATTTTCGTGTCAATCCATGTTCATATTTACCGCAAACAATGTGGTAAAGTTACTTTAATTCAGCGCTTGCAGCGCAGCAAAAATAGATTTGGTGCGGAAACGGTCTCTGCACTGCTGCAGACGCACCGCTCCTAGAACGCACTGCCAGACCGCAACCGTGTGCAGTGTGCACGCTTAATTAATCCGTTAACATGAGCGCGGAAAAAATACGCACCACATTTGCACTGCAAACGGAGTAATGTGAACCTGGCATTATGTATGTGCGCTGCGAGTGTGCATGAGCGCACTGTCTCCAGGAGAGTGCGCGAGCACTGAATGGTTAAACACGGGCAAGAATTAAAAAGTAATGGAGCGTAGTGATAGTTCTGGCAGGCCATGTTAGTCAAGCTTGCATCAGCTGACACTCATAAGGTCCCTTCAGTCATTATTCAGCAGCTATCGCTTCGCTCAGGAACTAATCACCCACCTCCATCCCCAGCTCCTCCTCTCATCCAGTCAGGACTTGGCAGTGAATATATCATTGAGTCAGACCACTGAATCATGTTGTTAAAATAATCACGTTGAACATTAATGGTATCTGCTACATTTATCATTAATGTTGGTTCTGTTCTGTTACCCAAGGGGGGGTATTCTGCTCTCCCTGCTCCTATCCATGCTAAGCTGCGTGAATGGGCAGGGAGTGTTTGCCCAGGACAGAACCATTCCTCCAACCTAAAATGTATGCTAATCATAAGTTATATTGACAATAGTGGTCCTGACAGAAATGCAATTTATAAACTTTAGTGACGATGTAACACTGCCTCGATTGTGCAAGTGACAATTCCTGTGTCTTTAATTATAATTATAATTATAATTATTTCACCCACGCCAGACAGAGACTGAGACGGTGCCTCTGCATGTCGTGCCAAACCTCTCATGGCAGCGCCATCAGCTTGAGATCGTTTTTTTGAGATCTGCCTTTTTAGAGGCTGCCGATCAATCATCCCAAAGCGATTATCGGCCGATAGTGATCGGTAGCCGATCAATCGGAGCATCCCTACTCTTAACACACCTCACACCACAGAAAATCTGATAAGATAATCTTTAGAACCACCGAGATAAACGGGACATTACCTAGGATTGTTGGAAGGGGAGAAATCGGCCCAAAATCAGCCCGATTATTTTGTGGTGTGTACCCAGCATAACTAGCACGTTATTAGGAAAGGCGATTTGCAAAGATTCATAAAAAACCCTTATACTCACTTCTTCTGTTGATGAAGCTGGATCACGAATGATTCACGCGAACATAGATGAATTTAGGCAGATTGGGCTCGGCGCATTCCCATCAAAAAGAAAGTAATGTTAATCCTCTGCGTCTTCAGCAGCTCAGATGTCGGGAGTAAATGACGACTGCTATATTCATTATTACATCCAACAACAAAACACCTCAATCGCTTAATCGGAGACGTTCTTGACTTCCCCTGCACCGGATTGGCACAATGGCGGACTGATGACAGCTCACTCAGGGCGGGTCTACGGTAAGACGCTAGTGTCAATCAACTATCGTGGGAGGGGCCTGTGCAGAACTACGTCGTTCTGACATGAATCTCAGAACAGCCTGATTTGAGAAAGGGGATTTTAAAATAAGGATTTTTAAAAAAAACACTGGGTGGATTTTTATCATTATAGGATGGATGTGTACACACATTTCCAACACACATTTATGTTCAAACAACTTGTAAAGGTAATTTTGCATCTGATGACCCCTTTAAAGGCAATTTTCTCAATGTTTAGATTTTTTTGCACCCTTAGATTCCAGATTTTCAAATAGTTGTATCTCATCCAAATATAGCCAAATATTATACATCGTTTCAGATTATGTATAAATCTCAATTTCGAAAAATTGACCCTTATGCCTGGTTTTGTGGTCCAGGGTCACATCAATGATTTGCAGCCATTGATGATGTATACATCTCAATTTCAAAAAATTGACCCTTATGCCTGGTTTCATTAAAATTTAGATTTCATTAAAATTTAAAATAACTCTTTTAATATATATTAGATGTAAGTTTTTCCTATGATGGCAAAGATTTTCAGCAGCCATAGATAATGTATAAATCTCAATTTCCAAAACTTGACCCTTATGCCTGGTTTTGTGGTCCAGGGTCACATCAATGATTTGATGTTTACTACACTTTATAGCTGCTGTAAACATGTCTCATCATGATGAAATTCATGTTTCGATTATTTCATGTTCTTATTAGCCTAATGGATTACACTTACTCATGTTTATGTGAATGTTTATATGTGAAGTTATATTTTGCAAAAGTACTGTTGACTCATACCGTGGCTAGTATATCAGGGATGTGCACTAAACTCCTCAGATTTGTTGCTTCTTTGTGACCCGTCCTTTAGTCACTTCCCTGTCCTAAATTTCACACTCCATTAACCTTATAAATTCATTTTATTCTGCTGAGAATATGTAGCTGCACCTTACTGAAGCAGAAACCTCTTCCGAGCACAATAAACCTTTTTACGGTAGGATATTAAAGTGTGTATTACTCATAACCCACAAACTATTCTCTGTGGTGCCTTAAAATAATATTTATTCCATATGTTTGTGTGTTAGCGTGTTATGTTATGTTGTGTTATGCACACTATGGCAAGAGCTCTGACATTTGAATGGTTTCCATCGCTCATGACTCTCATAACAGGCTGTGGGAAGCGCGTGAACCCCACCGAGGATCCAGTGTCCTGTAGATGTGTTTGTTCGGGTGGGGGGTTGTAAGAAGGTCAGAGGCAGCAGGGCTGAACGAACATCAGACTGCTATCACTCCAGGAGGACACACAACATTAAACTCATAGTAGATGAGCACGCGAAGTAGATGAGCACATCTCATAAAATGCTTGATTATTGCCTTCAAGGTCTTATGACATTTCTGGAAAGTATGAGTGTGTCCCATATGAAAGATTTGTACTTGCACGTGTTGTCTGCTAAAGTGGTGAGATTCATTAAGCCTTCTACTTGTATGTAATGTAATGTGTAGCCTAATGGTAATTCTGTTAATGGTAGCTTTACTAATTTTGCAGTGTACTAATTTTATTTAATTTGATATAAAATAAATATTTTGCAAAGTATTTTTAAATCCAAAATTGCTATCAAATTAAAGCCATATGTCTAAATAAGATATTTGAAGGTGATATAAAAAATTGAGGTTCCCATTCAGTCAGTCACGTTCAACGTTACGTCAGTGACTGACGAATTGGGATCTCGCCCGAGAGCCCAATCACCTTCGAGTGTTAACTAAACAAGCCAATGACTCAAACTCCATTTAATTTTTTAATGCATTTTTCTGTCACAAATGTCAAATTTTTTCTGTCAATGTTACGCACATCACAAAATTTCCAATGATATGTATTTTGTCAAGATTATAAAAAGTTTTTATTCTAAAAGACCATAATACATTTTGTAATATGACACTTGACACCGCCCACTAAGGGGGAGGAGACCGCCAAAAGATTCAAAGTACCATTTCCATGGTAAAGCAATATCCGGTTTAACAATGGTTTTCACAGTATGAATTTTGAGGTTTTAAGCTTTCAAATTATATATAATTTCTGATGCTTACTAAAATATGTGATGGGTGGGGGGGGGGAGACCACGGAAAAAAAGAGCCCCAGTGGGCCCACAGGTGGGCTAGTGACACTTAAGTAGTTAAACATTTATTTATTTATTTATTGCTCACCAAAAAAGATCTGTGACTCAAAACCATGATCTGAGCCATGTGTTTTGTGATCCGTTGCACCCCTACTCTCTTGACTTGTTATTTGAAGAAAAAATACAATCACTGAGGTTTTCAATCATGCTGATTTGTTCACTGTGAAGTTCAGCCGATATCTTTTTTATTCGAGCTAATTAATTCATTTTGGTTGACCAAACTCTGAAGAATGCCTGCCCGAAAGGCTACCAGGGATCTTGAAATCTTGCGAGCCCTTATGCACGA
This sequence comes from Sinocyclocheilus grahami, assembly GCF_001515645.1. Classification (NCBI taxonomy): domain Eukaryota; kingdom Metazoa; phylum Chordata; class Actinopteri; order Cypriniformes; family Cyprinidae; genus Sinocyclocheilus; species Sinocyclocheilus grahami. The sequence goes on from NW_015505894.1 coordinate 105,086, forward strand.
ACTGTTATTGTTAATAATAATAGTTGAATTGGTGCGAGATCTGTGCTGTTAACACAGTTTTCTGTCTCAGGTAAAGGTGAACCAGTAACCAGAGCGTTACATTGATCATACTCCTGCTTCCAGTGTATTCAGCCTCACAGAGACTCTACCGGAAATGAATGTACTGTAGAAAAGATGAAAAGAGTCTGCTAGACCGGGTGTTTTCAAACTGGGCTCCTGGGGATGAGACGGTTCTATTTTACAGTAAGAAAATAGTATAGTCCAAAATATAAAGCAAATGGAGCAAGGCTGTACACTGATCCATGTACACTACCTATCAAAGTTTTTTTTTTTTGTTGAAAAAAGTCTCTTACGTTCATTTTATTTGATAGAAAATACAGTAGAAACAGTAAATTTGTCAAATGTCATTAAAATGTAAAATAACTATTTTAAGATATATTAGATGTAAGTTATTCCTATGGTGGCAAAGATATTTAGCAGCCATTCTTTAGTCACATGATCCTTCAGAAATCATTCGATTTTTTTTTTTTTTTGCTATTTCAATATTGTTTCTATTTTTGCAGAAAGCATCAATTTTTCAGGATTGTTTGATTAATAGTTCAAAGGAACCGCATTTATTGATTTATTTTAATGAAAGAAAAAAAATTCTGTGCCACTAAAACGAGTTTTAACTGCACTACAATAGTAACCTGCTGTATTTCAGTGCAGCTAAGTATAAATCATACAAGACACTGCCATCTAATGGACAGATTGCGTCACTACTGTTTTCGGCAATAAGGTAGCAGAGCCTGCTTTATAAATACGTCTCCATTCTTTTTTATGGAGCCTCATAAGTGTCTGATTTGGAACACTCTACAGCTCACCGCCAGAAACCAGAAGAAAAGCCAGTGTTTAATTATTCATTTACATGTCACCTTTTTTTACATCTACATCTATTTTTTACATTTACATCTATTCAGTGTCTTGGTACAGCTGGAAACAAACAGGCCGTTGTATAAACACTAAGAGCACCAGTTAAATTGTTCCATTTTGTTTTCAGGTCAAGCAAGAACAAATCAAGGGGTGTATAAAATCGATCCCTGAGGGAAAACAAGCAATGATACGACAGTCAAACAGTGATTTCTAAAGGAACTTAAGAATGTGCAGAACCAATTTCCATTATAAAGTCTGTTCAGACTCTTAAGGTTTGTTTAATCTGATGTAAAGTCCAGGGCAGTTTTAAACGTGTCACCTTTCACCTGAGTTATTAATTCAATAGCCCAGGATCACATAAAGAGAATAATCCCATGATACACTTTGTCATTCATGATTATTCAAATAATTTGCATCAAGTGGTTTGATAGCAGGCGCCACAAAGAAGCCCGACTCTTAAGAGTCCACACAGTAGACAAAGTTGCCAGGTAACCAGACATGAAAGTAAGTGCATTTTGATATGATAGTTACACAAATGTTTCTTATCATACGTCAACTTCTATCAAGCAGAAGCAGTTTATAAAATCCTGATGCTAATAGTGCAGTTCCTGTGCAAAGAACAGTAGATTTTCAATGGCTTTATTTGAAAAATACACACCATTCACTTCGCTTCCTTTTCTCTTTTTATATCATGATGTACTGTATTACAAAAACACTACAAACCACAGGATTCAGACTACACAGACATCAGGCTTGGTTCAGAGATATGAGGTTAGCATGACATAGTTCTCACCAAAAGATCTAACTCAAGCGTCCTCTTTGAGGCACAGAATGTAGATTTTGTTCAAGATAACTTGAACGATGTTCAACATGCAATTCACTAGAGCCTAACGAAACTGAAATAACATCTAAGCAGAACTTACATATAAATATTAAAAACAAATACAAATCAATAGTGCCAAGTTACGCATTTGAAATTAGAGAGGAATATTGATTTCAGTATTACAGAGTGTTCGTTTTTGCTCAAGTTGCACACATTTTCAGAATACTACAGCAGGATGGTCTTAAACATTTAATCTCACATTTCTAATTCAGTTACAGCCAATAATATGTCCAGAGATACTGTTTGGTGTCACTGTTTATTGGAGTCGGACTGGTGCCATCTTGCTCTTCTGATACATGGTGAGTACTGAAATGCACAACACATGGAAAACAAGTACACCAAAATGGACAAAAAGTGTTAAAACATGAAACATTTAAGCTTTTGAATGCTGAAAAGAAAAACTGCTTTCACAAACACTCCACAATCAAAGCACAATCCACAATGAGAACACTGCAGAAGCAACATCGTTACATTGCAGGCAGGAAACGGGCTTCATCCTGCGGTGGTCTTATGGAGAATTTCCAAAGATCAGCAGCTCAGCTCAGCTCAGTGGAGGCAAAACCACAAGTGATGAGTTGAGTGCTTGCTCCTGTATAAATTGCTTTTCAAATAACGAAAAGTACACTAATTTTTCAAATATGTGGCTTTTCAAAAAAGTCTTTTTTGCACTTTTTTCCTATTTGGGCAGTTGGTACCAAAATAAATAAATTTCTCTTGTACAAATGTAATCAAGTATCGATATACTGAAGCCTATGAAAATATTATTTGGTTATTTAAAACTTGTGACCCCCAAGTTAGTCCTTTTCTCAATGGTTATCTGAAGCCTCAAAACCTATTTTAGGGTTGTTTTTCCAATATAAAATGATTGATATACAAAACAAGAATAACAATAGGTTTGAAAATCTGTAGCTTTGAAATAATGAAAACACTTTAGCTGGAACCTGATACAATATTTCTCTTGGTATACTATTAATATATACTGTGCAATATATAGTATGTACAGCTGTGCGGAGTTGAACTGTAGGCCATCTAGTTACTTCATAATAAATAGCGACCTTTTCCTTGATTTGCTCTTTCAAAGCAAACAGCCCAGAGAGAAATCTGCAGTTCTGCTGCATTTGTCATTGTGCTTAAATCTATGTACAGAACTCCAGCTGCTTGTGTCCATTTGCAGGGCTGATGGGATACCAGAGGATGTGCCGCAGATCAGCCTGTGGTGAGATCATTGTGAGGAGCCTCCAAAGTCTCAGCGATTTCACCCAACTCGTCTTGAAGCTCTGAGAAAGAGGGTCTTCGGAAAGCCTCTATCTGCATGAGAAACAACAACAGTCAATGGTAACACTTTACTTCCTTTTTCAAAGGGTTTGTTAGTTTTTAGGCATAACTGACAGAGGAAATGTGTGTTCATTTGATATACACGAAAGGTAACAAGGTCACTTACCAGACAGCAGCTGGCTGCCAACTCTAAAAGCCGCTGAGGACACTCACTGACCATTTTCCCAAATGCTGAAACGTCCAGGCCGTAGTCCTGCAACACACACAATCATAAATGTGTAGGTAGACAGTAGGTTTTTTTGTTTTGTAAAAAATTGATACTGGATGTAATATTTTCTGGCATTTCCAAAGTGTCAATAATTCTATTTCTGATCACCTGTGTTCTTGGAAGGATTTCTGGGTCTGCTGGGATCCTAGCCAGAATTTCACACAAAACAATTCCAAAAGAGAACACATCCACCTAGCGTTAAATAAAGCAAAATCAGAAGGTGAGAACTAGAAAATGCTTTAGAACATCACGTACATAAGACCAACATTTCACATCTTGCTCTGGTATTTTTGAGCCATTACCTTGCGGTCGTAGGGCTCCCCGCGCAGCATCTCAGGGGCCATCCAGAAAGCAGAGCCCACAAGTGAAAGCTTTCTGTCCTTTGCAGGAAGTTCAACCACCTCTCGAGCCAAACCAAAATCAGTAACCAGAGCTTCTCTGCCTCTCGCTGTTACCCTTATTAGACAATTCTTTTGGAGACACAAATACACAAAGATGTTTTGATGCAAAATTAGTATTTTTAGTCTCTTTTTAGTCTATTTTAGTACTATTACTAGTGGTTTATTCTCACTCTTGGGACTGTAAAATATAATGCAGTAAAATATAATAAAGTAAAAAAGTAATATTGTGAAATATTATTACAGCCATTACTCCATTCTTCAGTGTCACATGATCTTTCAGAAATCTTTCCAATATGCTTATTTGCAGCTCAAAAATATTTCTAATTTATTAAAGTATTAATTTATTTAAAAAAAATCTAATTGATCTCAAAACTTTTAAACTGTTCTGTATATACGCTTCATTTTCGCTAATAAATAATTGCATGTTATCTGCAATTATTTACTGTTAATCTTTCTTTCTTTTTAAATAATGTCATATAATTCATTCAAATATACCAGATACAGACATGCAAAAAAACACTACAAAATTATTTTAAGTGAATGTGCTGTCCTTCTCTGCCAAAAGGCGGCGCCAAAAACCAGCAGAAAGTTTCTAAACTCATTCACCCACAAAAACTCTTACATAGCATTTCCGAAATCTGAACTTGTCTAGTACCATATAACACCTTCATATGGCAGACATTAATATTACAGTTTCCAAATGAACACGAACCAAATTCAAAGTTTGAAGCTGTGTGGACTGACTTGTTTGTGGACTTTTTGTGTGAATGTAAACTGTGGAATTAATAAGCATCTAAATGCAATACAGATAAAGACAAATACAATACAAGCATAAATAAGATGCATGTTAGCAATTTTGTGGTTTAGTATCTGTAGCATGTCTGTAATGTTCTTTGGAGATGATGTGCCTGGCGGCTGAAGCAGAACTCCCAGGCTCAAATGAAAGACTTTCTCATCATCACCGTCTCCGTTTAATGAATTATTCAGCTGACCCTGTACCTCGCCAAAGGGTCCGGACCGCCTACAATTCCTCTCCTCCATCTCTATCACTCCAGGGGTACCAATATGCAATGTTATACCTCGCTTCCAGTTTGAATGTCTCTAGTGATGATGTGTCATGGCTAGAAACATTACCACGTAGTCTGAAAACTCAGTAGTTTAAAGGAAAATGATTGAGGGTGTAATAAAAATGGCCTGTTATTTTAGAAGAAAGGCAAATGAGGAAACATTGAGGCTGACCAGAGCAGGGGGAATCCAGGTACAACAGAGACGTTACATAAGACAAGTGGGACTCTTGGAGCAGAAAGTGCTGATGGATACAACAGTGAGTTCTGCATCTGGACTGAATTAGAAACCTCAGCTAAGCCTCCATCCCAAAAACTGACCTATGATTATAGGACTAAGAAAACTCCAAGCACAGCCCAGAGTCTAGAAGTCTCCAAATTTAGAACAGTAACTCATGCACATGCCAAGTGTTGCAACACCCTCTGGCTATGCAGCTAATGGGTGGGTTTGAAAGAAAAGCACTAAGGGTGTTTGATTCAACATAAAATCAACAACAACAAAAAACCATACACTTATAATAATTTCATTCTAGTAATTATATATAATAATTATAATGATAAGGAAATTGTAAAAAAAAATATATATAATAATAATAAGTGCTTGGATAAAAATACGATACTGGTATATGTTCATAATTTTGCACTTAGAAAAGTTAGAGCTGCTGTTGTCCAGGGTTATTATAGTTAAATAAAACTAAAATCTAATTAAAACCATAAACAACATTTTCATTACTTGAAATAAAAAGAGAGTTAAATTAAGTAAAATATGTATTTTTTTGCCAAAGCGCCATTGTACTAAAATACTGAAATAAAAATTTACAAGAACACTAAAACTAAAATTAAAATGAAAACAAAAAAATTTAAATAAAAAATGATTCAAAATATGAACAAAACTTATAATAGTATCTCAATGACACAAATAATTTTTTAAAATTATATATGAATCATTTTTTTCATATAGAACATTTTTAGACAGTTGATTTCATATAGATAAACATACAATAAATGTTTTAATCGGACCGTAGAAGATCATATTTAGATCTTGTAGTTCTGTGACATTTTATGCTATTCAGCAAGTGAACCCTTTCACCCCCTCTTAATTAATGTTCCAAATGCAAGTACTTAACAAAACCAGTTTCAGGGAACCAGTCGATCGTAAAGGGTTAGTTCACCCAAAAATGAAAATTAGCCCACAGATTACTCACCCTCAAGTCATCAGGTGTATATGACTTTCTTCTTTCAGACAAATCCAGTCGGAGTTATATTAAAAATAGTCTTCGATCTTTCAAGCTGTGTAATGCCACTCAGTGGGTGTTGCGTGCATCAGTCCAAAAGAAGTTAAATATAAAGCGCCCATCCATTAAAAAAAAGTGTCTCACACGGCTCCGGGGGGTGAACAAAAGCCTCCTGTAGCGAATCGATGCGTTTTTGTAAGAAAAATATCCATATTCAAAACGTAATAATCACTTTAATGTAGCTTGCGCCAACAGTCCTACACGGAAGCAGCTCCGGGCGGATGACGTATGAGGTCGGCTTTGCGCATGCGCCGCTCAGAAGTGACGAATGCGGAAGCGCAGGGGAGAGATCAAAACAAAACACCAGTCACTTATTAGAAGTACAAAACAAGGATTTGTAAAGAAGAATGTTGGAGGATTTTGATATAAGCCGATATAAACTTTGCTTCCTTTGCTCCTGTTAACAAATATTGGTTTTCACGAGACTCACCGGCGCATGCGCAATGCCGACCTCATACGTCATCCGCCCGGAGCTGCTCAACTTTTGATTTTGACTAATATTAATAAATCCTGTAGAAGTATTAGTTATTGTTAGTTAATGTTAACAAATGAAACCTTACTGTAAAATAAAATAAAAAATAATAATAATAATCCTGGTAAAGGCTCATAATTGTTCGCTCCTTGGCAGATGAAACACAGAGCTGTTGTTGGCAACATTTTTAAACGTATTACTCATTTCTGCTACTGATTTTAGGGAGTTGATTTCTTATATAATGTTGTATTATGTAACTAATATACATGAAAATACAGCATATGTTTCAATTTAATTTCATTGTGTACGTCTATATAAAACGTGCACATGAAATTATTTATTGGTAGTACATTTTTTTATCTTTTGCTAAATATAAAATATATTTTCTGACACATAAAACATTTTAAAAGAAAAGCAGAAAAATTCTTATTGTTGAGCCCATCAAGTGTACAGTTTCAAAGCATCACATCTATATGATATTTCAAAAATCTAACTGTGCAATTGTACAGTCTAATGCATAAAATAAACTCAAACTGCGGAACAAACTTTTTAGTTTTGAGGCTGAGAAAACAGAGATCTCACCTCCAGAATTGGGTACAACTTGTCCTCTTTGACACAAATACCCAGATACCTGGAAAAAGAGATGTGGGAGGTTATGAGCCATTCCCTAAATCTGCCTTGTCAAGTAGGTTCAGCCTAAATACAGTCCAAAGCCCCTGTCATTTGTCAAATGCCCAACAATTGAGCAGAAACTGAAAATTAGGTCAATTTGATGTTAAAACGATGTTCAGGTTTTCAATTGATGTTTTTAGTAACATATTAGAGAACCATGAATTAGTTAAGCAGTAAATGTAATATGTCAGTGTGTCATGGTGACCTCATGCGGTTTCTGTCACATTCAGCAGTTCTGTTCATGGGTTAACATGACTGTCATCTGTACTGAGGTGATGACAGCTGGCAGTAACTGGAAAGTTGTGATAAATTAACACTGCACAGGCAGTTTTGAATATGGCTTTGTCCTTCCGCAACGCACTGGAAAAAGCCATTCTGAGATTGCTAAGACAAACACACATCATAGTGCAAGATTAACAGCAGTTTAAGAGCGCTGTGCTGGACAGAGCTTAGTGTGACTTGTAACCTGTACAAACAGTCTTGTATGTATCTAGCATGTACATCTCTACAGGGGTTTGGAAACACCTACTACTAAATAACACAAAATGAAGTTTTGAAATGACCAAAAAAACAATTAAAACCATCTTATATTTTAGCTTCTTCAAAGAAGCCTCTATTTGTCTAGATTGCAGCACTGCACACTCTTCATGAGCTTCATGAGGTGCATCCTGGGATACATTTTAAACACCAGCAGACAATTAACATATACGATGACTAAAAAATAAATAAGAGTTACAGTTTATGACAAGTTATTAATTAGCATTAATAAGTGGCTTACCTCACTATGTTGGGGTGTGAGAGTTTTTGCAGAAGGCTGATTTCTCGTACAATGCTGTCTTGATCAACATCATTCTTATAGATCTTTACTACCATCACCTTCCGTGTGGTATTGTGTATTACCTGAAAATAAATGAAATAAAACGAAAAACAGAATAGGGAATGAATCTTCGAGTGGTATCAAAACATTTGGTCATACTTTATTTTAAGCTCCAGTTCTCGCTATTAACAAATCATTAACTATGACTTTTCCCCCAATAAACACCCAATTTGCTGCTGCTTATTAATAGTAAGTAAGGTAGCTGTTAAGTTAAGGTATTAGGGATGTAGAATATTGTCATGTAGAATATGTGCTTTGTAAGTATTAAATAAACAGCCAATATGTGCCCTGGACCACAAAACCAGTCATTTTTTATCACTGAATAAATAAGCTTTGCATTGATGTATGGTTTGTTAGGATAGGACAATAGTTGGCCGAGATACAACTATTTGAAAATCTGGAATCTGAGGGTGCAAAAAAATCAAAATATTGAGAAAATCTTAAAAAGTTCTTAGCAATGCATATTACTAATCAAAAATTAAGTTATTATATATTTACAGTAGGAAATTTACAAAATATCTTCATGAAACATGATCTTTACTTAATATCCTAATGATTTTTAGCATAAAAGTAAATAATAATCAATAATTTTGACCCATACAATGTATTTTTGGCTATTGCTACAAATATACCCCAGCGACTTAAGACTGGTTTTGTGGTCCAGGGTCACATATGTTAATAACAGGCATGCTAATAACCAACTAGTTAATAGTGAGAATTGGTCCTTATTCTAAAGTGGTGCCAAACATTCCTTTCTCTCTCTAAAGTACAATCACAGCGAAAAACACTTCCATGTTAATATACAGGAAGGGACAGAACTGCTGGGACGGTTGAGCTGTGCAATCATCGGTTATGTAATTTACACAGCAGGGACTCATCAGGAGCCCATTAATGGGTGTACTATGGCACAAGGGCCACCTCAATCGGGCTTAGCTGTAAAATATGTCCTAAGTAGGACTACAATACTGCACTGTATGAGTGCCATTAAGATACACACACACATACAACACACACTGAGAGACTTTCATTTATATATATATATATATATATATATAATAAAAAATAATAAAAAAAATATATATATATATAATGGCGAGTATCCCGAGTCCAGATTAGCGTCACCCTGGAAAAGCCGCTGCCACACTGATCACCGACGCACAACACCTGTGTGCGATGAGTGGCGCACCTGGAGCTCGTTCCCGCTGGCCTTAAAAGCCAGGAGAAGAGACACCAGCGGGAAGGCACCCCAGAGCTCCAGGCGACATTAATGCTTGTTTCTGATTGTTCACAGACAACATATATATGCAAGGAAACGGGAACAGCAAAAGAGTATATATATATTATTTCCTTGTGCTTATTTCTTCTCCTTTTTTGCAGTTCGGTTTGATTTCGGTATAGCAGGGGGGGAAATCTAAACATAAAATTGCTTCTTTTTTTTTTTTAAATAAGCAGTGGTTTACTGAGCAAATAGCTCTTTTTTTAAAATAAATTAAATTATAATAAAAAATTAACTAGGGATAAAAATCTACCTCAGCTTATGCTCTAAACTATAGTAGCCCCTTTACATTACTATAGGGTTACAATTAGGCATGTGGCAATAATCAATATATCTACTTATCACGCAATATATGTACATGACCTCAATCATTTTTGGTGACGCAATATATATCGCCCATTATATTTACTTTAAATATAATTAAATTGAATACATTTTTTTTTTAAATATATAAAAATTAATGTCACCATGTTTTGTACATTCCACTTAAGTTGCGCCTGTGTCTTTTGCAGCTTCTCGTACATAACGTGGTGTAGTCATGAGGTGCTAGTTCTAATTTTAAAAAATACTTCTACAAAAAAAAGTTTCATCTGAAGATATGACCTTGTGCCTTTGTGCATATGGACATCTGACTGCTAAGTAGTGATTGTGTTTTTCAGCAATAGTGTGCACCCTTAATTTACAGAGAAAAGAAGGTCAGGGAAAAATCTGTAGATGGAAAAATCTCCATACAAGTTCTTTGTGCATTTTTCTTTTTTTGTACTTGTTACTTTGCACTTTTTTGTTAGAAAATGTTTATTTACTATTTATTCCGTTTTTTAAGGTATCTAATATTATGAGACTTCATTTCCATGTTCTAAATATTCTTAAAAATTTAAAGTTTGTTGTCATTTGGAAGTGTGTTGGCCTTCTTGCATTATTATGCTGTTACATTATGATTATATATTCAGTGGCATAAAATGGTCTTTAAAATTACAATAATATCGCTTATCGCAATTATTTCTGGTACTTTGCACTTTTTGTTAGAAAATGTTTATTTACTATTTATTCCGTTTTTTAAGGTATCTAATATTATGAGACTTCATTTCCATGATCTAAATATTCTTAAAAATTAAACGTTTGTTGTCATTTGGAAGTGTGTTGGCCTTCTTGCATTATTATGCTGTTACATTATGATTATATATTCAGTGGCATAAAATGGTCTTTAAAATTACAATAATATCGCTTATCGCAATTATTTCTGGGGCAATATATCGCACAACAAAAAGTTGTTATCGTGACAGGCCTAGTTAACAACAGAGCCCAAACTTAAATTTAATTACTATGTGTTTTTAAATATAATAATCAACACTCAACTTAAACATTTTATGCAATCATGTAAACTGCACATAAGGCAGTCTTTAAATTAACTTCTAAATTTTTATTTGTTGTTGAAATATATTCATTTTCACAGTGGCTGTCATAACTTGTTTCATAACAGATTTATTTAAACACATCAAATAATTAAGACATCACTAACAGGTAAAGTAAAATATAATAAGTATATAGTCTAATATTTCACAAAATGCTCTTCTCTAGACTTAATTTCTGTAGCCAATTAATGATTTTTAAATATAATAATCAACACTCAACTTAAACATTTTATGCAATCATGTAAACTGCACATAATGCAGTTTTTAAATTAACTTCTAAATTTCTATTTGTTGTTGAAATATATTCATTTTCACAGTGGCTGTCATAACTTGTTTCATAACAGATTTATTTAAACACATCAAATAATTAAAACATCACTAACAGGTAAAGTAAAATATAATAAGTATATAGTCTAATATTTCACAAAATGCTCTTCTCTAGACTTAATTTCTGTAGCCAATTAATGAGCTGTGGACACTGATGACTTGCCTGATGTAAATAAATGCTACGTGATTTTTGTTTTTGCAGTTGCATTTTGTTTTGACATCTTTCCACGTTTGAAACACTGATTGCGTGAATACATGAGATTACACACCTCACCAAAGAGCGTCAAAACTGCATTTATTGTTTGAATTAACTGAAAAAAACTGACATAATTTGAAAGATGAGACTTTGTTTCTTATCAAAAGTAACAATATGAAAGACAAGTGGAAGTTTCCAATGAAGCTCAATTTGTGCAGTTGTTAAAACAATGCTGTATCTGTTCGTTACACATGCGTACCAAAGCTAAAGACCCGTACTGAAAATGTTCGGTACGAATACATAGGCCTATACCGTTACACACCACTATAAAATAGATCTTAATTTTGTTTAGAGTTTAATTCTTTTATTTTATTAATAACTTTTAACACATTTGTTATTCCTTCTTCTAAAATTGATCTCCGACATAGTAATTTACTTGACTGCCTGGATCTTACTGCATCATTTCCTGAGCACCAAAACAGCATACAGTAGGCCTATTAGAATGAATTCTGAAGTGTCTTGTGACACGCAAATGAATACATTTCATTTTAAATTGTAATATTTCATATTATTCAAGTTTTTTTACTGTATTTTTAAGCATATAAGCATTTGAAAAGCCTCTAAGTGCCGTCTGGAATTTTCTTCTAAAATGAGCATTTTTATCAGGCTCCTATATTTATGTTCAGTTATTTCACATTAATTGCATAGATAAGGACATATACATTGCCATTAGAGTAAAATTACTGAACCTACACATAGGAGTCTGATAAAAATGCTGATTTTACAGTATATGAAAATTTCAGATGGCACTTTTGCATCTGAACTCTTCATTTATATTTTTAAGCAAATAAACTGAGCCTTGATGAGTACGAGACTTCTTTCAAAAACATTTAAAAATCTTACTTCTAACTTTTGAACAGTAGTGTGCTTGTGTATATGGTAGGCGTCTGAAATCTAAACCCACACAGGATATTTGCAAGATGGAATCAACATGGTCACACATCACTGTGGTTTTCTTGTGAGGCTGAGCAGTAAATTGAAAAACTGCACAAATTCAGCCTCTGGAAAAAAAAACAGACCTTACAGCATAGTAAAACAGTAATCTTTAACTTTACATGTTGTGTGTCATCACTGTGTAATATCTGATAACACACACAATCTATTGTGAGTCAGTTTACACTTTGTGCATGTAGGATTTGCAGTCTAGACCTGTGTTTACGACTTAATGCATCCGTATTTCCATGTTGGGGAGACACTGAGAATAAAGTAGGGCGTTGATGTCAATGGGGATTGTCATCACAGGCCAATGTTGCTGCTGGGGAACAGCACAGAGTGGCACGCTTACACAACCCTCGGGAATCATCTAGCAGTATTCATCATGGGTAGAGCGCACACATGTGGTCTTTGTGTTTCCAGCAGCAGATGCACAATCACAGCCCTTTCAGTTTTACAACCTCACTAAAAAGCAAAACGCTTAGAGTGTAATCCTGACAGGTCTCTGTCTGTTTCACTCAAAGTCTTTTTCATCTAGTGTTTTCTGTATTTATTTCCAGAACGATAAAAAAACATTTCATTTCAGTAAATTTTGACTTTTGTGCAAGCTTAAATGAATAACAGCATTCAAAACAACATTTGACCTCCGGTGAAGCTTGAGTATATGATATATTCTGAAAACAATAATAAAAAATAAAAACTAGTGCGGTCAAATGATTAATCGTGATTAATTGCATCCAAAATAAAAGTTTTTGTTTACTATGTACTGATTTATTATGTATATATAAATAAATACACACACATACAGTATATATTTTGAAAGTATGCGAGAGAAAAAACACACTATAGATCAAGCATGCAAGCCGATTTAGTTTTAGACAAAATCACAAGTTAACACTGCAGTGATAAAATTCACCAATGAAAGTGGACTCAACCTCACACTTACTCTCAGAGGAAACATCTAATCATCTAAGTGGCAGCTGACGTCTGGCACCGTAGAGGAGACTTAGGGTTTGTGAAATATGCGGGTCAAAGGGAGACACTGACTTAAAGTTTACACAGTGCGCAGCATGTCAGAGAATGCCGTCACAAGGCTGCATCCCCACTTCACATGCACACGAGAGGAAATCAACCCTCAACTTTCACAGGAAGGCTGATGCTTCAGCACGCAGAGCTAATAAGTAGAAGCTATGAATTACATTAAAACTCTGAAATACTACACTTAGATTTTTTTTTAATAAAAAATTATAATTACTTTTTTATCCTAGTTAATAAACTACAAAACCACAGCTTCAGGTCTTGTATAAGCACAAATCTGAGAATTATTTTGATCTAGAATTATCTTTTTTATCATGATAATGCAGCAGGCAGCAACATGGAGTTCATTAGCATTATTTATTAGTCTAATGACTCTCCTCTGCAAGGGTCACAGATCTGCTCTTTGCATCACATAAACACTCCATAGTTGATGTGATTCACTGATTAACATCAGAACAGGAAGCATGTGGCATGTTTACAACCTTCAAAGGGCAGAAATGTGAAAAGCATGTCCAAATTTAGATATTAGTTTAAATTAGATTTTAGATTTGTGACTTATCCAGTGTTATTTTATTATTATTATTATTTCCCTTTAATTTCAGTTATTATATATACATTCTATTTAGCTTTCTTTTTATTTGTAGTCATTTTAATACTTAAATGGATTTTATTTTTGTTAGTTGCCAAGACAACTTTTTTTTTTTCAACTAACAATAACAAAAATTTTTATTTGAGGATAGAATATGTTGTAAAGGTCAGAACCCTTTGCGACCCTTTTGCTATATGGTTTCTTTTACAAACTGATAAGAGGAAAATATTTTTGTATATAGGTGCAGATCTACCAGAGCCCTATAATATTACATGTACAGTATGACTGTATGTCAGTATGACTGTACCATGCAGTAAACAATTGTGGAGGAATATAACAGCAGAAGCTATTCTTCTTAAGGAGACAGTAGCAAGAGAAGTGGCATGACACAAAGTCCTGAACTTGCTCAAGTCCAGACCAGAACAGAGATGAGACAGTGATAACGTGTGAGTAGATCACATGTTCAAGTCATGAAATTCACACTACTCGCACTATAATAAGCATGTACGCACAACATTTGTTTTTTTGCATTCTTTTGTCCACATCATGACATGTTCTCTCTCTCTCTCTCTCTCCACACACAGTTTATCATGTGGCTGCTGGGATTGGTGTGAACTGCAGGGGCAGAAGCTCTAGTCTGTTCCAGACTGGTTCTGTTGGAGAAGAGAGAGCTTTGGCATCACTCCAGAGATCTCCCCCTCACATTCTCTCCCACTCTCTTTCTCTACACAAAACAACATTCAGCACAGTGGCATACCAAACATCAAAAATGTCAGAAGTCTTGCTGATGCCTTTCTCTTTTTCATCTCATCGTCTGTATTTTCTTAGAGTTTTGGGAGCACTGGTTCTTGCACGTCCAAACGCAGCATATGGAACTGATCAAACTCAAATGCGTGCATGCACAAACTCAATTTTTAAGCAATTTAGGTGTGATGGCTAGTTGTAATGAGTTTGTTAAGACCCACCTGTCTGGGAAAAATCGATCAAAGGAACAGCAGGAGAAATCTAGTTTCCTAACAATAACTCTGAATAAAGACTGCTTTGTCACAACGATGTGCTGCTTAATAGGCTGCAGTTGCAAACAGTGACAATATAACTGTGATCCAGCTAAATGTATTTTTGCTGAACTCATATGTCAGTGATATATCATGTCAAAGCTAAAGCATGGAAAGACTCAGCTTCTGTGCGAGTAAAAATAAACATGATGTGGGAAGAATAATTTTGCTTCTTTGCAAAACAGACACTAAAATATACTAAAACTAACTAACTAGATATCAGATATTCTGAATCCTGATAATTACATTAAGTATATCAACCAGCACTGAAATATTATATATCCCCTTTTTTTTAAATTTAGAGCTGGCAAAAAAATGTTTTAAATGTTTTTTCAAATAAGTCTCTTATCCTCATTAAGCTTGCATTTTTTAATCAGAAACAGCAATATTTGGAAATATTATTACAATTTAACATAGCTGTTTTCTATTTGAATACATTTTAAAATGTAATTTATTCCCATGAAGAAAGCTATATTTTCAGCACCCATTACTTCCAGTGTTACATGATCCTTCAGAAATCATTCTCATATGCTGATCTGGTGCTCAAGAATCATTTCTTATTATTAAGTTGAAAACAGTTTTGCTGATTAATGTTTTTGAGGAAACCATTATACTTTCTTCAAGATTCTCAGATGAATAGAAAGTTCAAAAGAACAGCATTTAATGTACCCTTGCTGAACAAAACAAACAAACAAACAAACAAAAAAAATGACTGATCCTAAACATTTGAACGACAATATATAATATATATGTAATTGCTGCTGTGGCATTTTAGAATCAACCATCGCATATCCGGTTGTATGCAAGCACTGTTTTTATTTTATCAGAAGATATCAGTCACTGTCATGCATGCAACTGGACTCCAAGCACATCTCAAGGTTTGATTAACATAAACATCAGGCACTTCCTCAAATCATTTTATCTTCTAAGGTTTGCTTCTTTTTTTAATCTACCCTCAACTTTGACTTATTACATTTTTGTGTTTCACAAGTCTGTGCTCAACATGCATCAACATATTTAGAAAGACAAACAAGACAGTATATGTGGAATGAAGAAGTACTTTTGAGGCTATTATTTTTAGAATTTCTCTAAGTCCTGTGCTGTTTTATATGAGAGAGACAGAACTGGGCAGTGTACTTTTGGAAGTAGATGGAGGAGGAAAACTATGTTTTCCTGTCTCACACCAAAGGGCAGGGAGGATTTCAGCTACGTCAACACAATATAAACCCTCATGAACAACATATAGTGGACTAATATCCATCAAAAGCAAAGACAGCACAATACCAGAAACAATAATCATATTTTTAACTATGGACTCTATGGAAAAACACTGTATGAGAAGGACTAAAAACTACTTCTATATTTTTATACATGGAAATACACAACAGCCTTGTCTGAGACAACATCAAAACACTGACTAATGAGACCCTGACCATGGCCACAAGATCAAGAGTGTTAGAGCAAATCTGAACATCTATTCTCCATGCTTCTCTTCATGGCATTCTCAGTGTGAATCCACTAACTTATTCCCAGCCATACTGAGATGAGAAATGCCAAGTGCAGATTATAAAACCCCTCTAATGAGTTAGACATCTCAGTCAATTCATTAAGCATTCCATGCATTAAGCAGAGCAAATTAATGCACATGCAGCAGCATGTCTTTATGGAAAGCTAGCTGTTTCATGTAGTCACAAAAACATTGATTAAATCCTAAGCATTCTTACTTACTGCACTGGTTTAATAAACTATTCATGTGCATCTTGAGGTGGGTGGAGGGGCGGTCCGCCTGAGCACACAACACAGACAAGCTGGGAAGAGCCTGTATGACAGAAGCTGAGGAAAAAGGACACACATAGAAGCAACCATGAACAGAGACACAAACACAGAACTGTAACACAAACACTTAAAAACAACACACTGAACCGACATGACATTTTATAAAATGAGAGAGAGAGAGAGAGAGAGAGGTCTGAAATAGTTTATATCTGTAGCACAGCATATTATCAGTCAAAATTGTAAACGAGAACATGAAAATGACAGACGGATGAGTGGGTGGATGGATGGATGGCGCGAGATGCTGTTAGTAAGCAGAAATGTTTTAAACATTACATTTGCACGTGTAGTTTACAATTACTTCAAACACACACAAAACTATAAGAAATTCATCAAGATGCATGACAACCTAGCAACCAATAATTTTTTTTTTTTTAAATCAATCGCTTACTCACAGTAGAAAGCACCCCGGCGTCTTCACCTCCGCTGCTACTGACTGATTGATTGCTCACCGATCAAATAAAATCGACTACAAACCCCCAAATAAGTTCTACTCGGAGACAAACCGGTGGCATCGCTTGTACCGCGCTTCTTGGAAGGACTTCATTTACCGTCACTCACTCGAACCGACAATCCTCGCGCACAACGAAACCGCCCTCTTCAGACCCGACTGACAGCTTCTCGGTAAGGGTTAAAGCAAGCGGTATAGCCTAGATGAGAAATACATGTTTAAAGGGCTGTGTGTAGTGGGAGCCAGTTGCCATGACGTCATAATAGTTGAGTTCAGCCCCACCCACCTGTAGGTCTACGGTTGCAAGTGGCTGTGCTTCAAACGCAGTGAGCTAACTGCTTACTCAGTCAGAACTAAGTGGTGGGAATTTCGATTCAGTGACTCGATTCTTTTGAATCTTTGACCAAATAGATTCATTTAATGGCCATTTGCCGTCTAAACAAATTTAATATACTACAGAAAGTTTAAGGATCAAAAGCGATTCCCTTCAAATGCCAACTCTTAAGATAGACTCATCAGTCATTGTTCAGTCACCAACTCACCAGTCATTGTTCAGTGCCGCTCCGAGTCGTTTAGACACTGATTTGCTCAGAGATTCGTTCAAAGAAAGAGACCGGCGAATACCGTATTGACCCGAATATAAGACGATGTTTTTTTCTTGGAAATACATCTGAAAAAACGCAGTCGTCTTATATTCAGGGTCTAGACTTTGACATGTCAATAACACACCCACAACAATAGGTGGCGCCAAATACGCATAAAACGAGTGTGCCATGAAATACGTAAAGTAGTGCGTGTTGTAAAGATCGCGAGTAAAAACAGAAAAAGAAACGCTTACAGCTGCACGAGTCGTGACTGTCACGTTAGCCTGATGGGACCAAACTCTCTTTGTGATTTTAAAACGTAAGACAGTACCCAGATTTGAAGACTACAGTAAGATTTAACTTCTACTGTTAATAAGATTTTGGTAGGCTACTGTTAGATGGATAGCCTAAATGTCCTAATTCAGATGGGCTAACTGTTTTTTTTATGGTATATCAAAAAGTGTATATATTTTAAATGTGATTGTTGGTACATTTTACCAGTTTTTACCATACTTTCAAAACAAAAATTAAAATAGGAAAAATATGCAATATGAAAATAATTGAAGACAAAATGTGTTTTACTGAGAAAAAAACAAGATTTGGTTTTTAAAAAGCCTTTTCCCAAAAGGTACATCTGGAAAAAGGGGGGTCGTCTTATATTCGGGCCAATACGGTAATACAAATACGAATAAGCTGAATTCGTTCACTCAATAGATTCGTTCAAAACGAACGAGACACACCTACGGCTCAGAAAAACGCCTATGATGCTTATTCACGCTGTGTGGCTAGGAAGCTCACTGCAACTTTGTAAGTTAACTCTGCCAATCTGCTGTTACACAATATTATGATATTGTGCAACACACATAACCCAGCGCTTAATTATCATCCAATATAATTAAACAAAATTTTTTTTTTACTTTTCCATGGTGTGTTAAATGCTTTGTTTATTATGTTTGAGCAGCCGATTTCCAGACACAAACTGCACCACAGGCTGTAAATGCAAAAGTGATGACAGCCCTGATCATTTCAGAATCAGAATCAGAATGAGCTTTATTACCAGGTATGTTACACATACGAGGAATTTGTTTTCGTGACAGAAGCTTCCACAGTGCAACAGAATGACAGTGGCAGAACAAAAAAACACAAGTAAATACAAGTACATAAGGAATAACAATATACAAATCGACAGTTTTATGTACAGGTATATAACAATAGATAGTTGTATGTACAGGTATATTGTGTGCAAATTGAAATGTAGACTGAGTGTGTGTGTTAGATAAATGAGTGTATAAATATTTCTGCTTCATTATACAGACAAACTCACAAATAGTTTTGTGCTCTGAGCAGTAAATTTAATGGGCATGACCATATAGAAAGTAGTTGGATTGTAAATAGATAAATATTAACCACTTCATCTTTAAATAAATATTTTCTTACCATAAATATGTACGTAGAGTGCTACGTTTCCTCCACTCGCTATTTTTAGTGAAACTGCGCCCCCTTCTGTTTAAATCACGCACCAGCATCTCAAAATGTAATACAAAGAAGAAACAAGTATTTTTCGCCATCAAAAATAAATATTTTTATTGTTTAAAGTTCAAACGTGGGTGGTAAATAGCTCTTTTAAAATGATATGTGCAACTTCAGTACAGAAAGAAAAGAGCTCTCTATCATGCTTTGTTTAAATAGTGCAATCCGCTTTATAAAACAAATTGCTGATATATCTGTAAGGGCAGCTACTGTATGATTTCTAAATTGAAAGTAATTACAAAAGGACAAATAAAAGAGCCAGTAAGCTGCCATTTAATCACTGAAAACAGATGAAAGAGATTGCTATTTATACGGACTCACACTATAAAGAAAAATCCTGAACATATCACAGCAGTATCTCCTCTTCTTAAGGACTCCAATCCTCCCTCCTCAGGTAATATAAGTGACCCCTCTCACCCAATTCAAAGTGTTTTTATTTTTCTGCCATCCCCCAGAAGGCAGAAGAATAAAAACACTATGAAATAGGTGATGGATCACTTATAATACCTGAGGTCTGTGGCCCACGGCCGGCATTAAAAATAGTCTTTGAAATAGTTTATCTAAGAAAGTGTTTTATATAACCTCTTCCACTTCCACATGCCCTTATTCCCCCTCTATATTGTTTTTTTCTCTTAAATGTAATTATTTTCTACATACCACACCTCAACAGCTGTCTACTTCCCTTGTAAGTGTTCTTGGCCCTTTCAGTAAAACATTATTTTGTTCTCCCTCGCATATGTTACAGTGCTGGATCTCACTACTGATGTGAACTTTGTTAAAGGAATGGTACTAGCAAATACTACACATAAGTTTAGCAGCTTCAAGATACTTCAAATAGAGTTTTAGTTATTTCAGTTGTATCAACATGTAAAATAAGACTTCTGAAAGTCATGCCAAATGCGGAGAAGATTCTGTGGGTTAAAGCCATTTGCTATAATGCGCTTGGCAAAAGTGCACCTTTCATACTTAAGTCTGCGCACCTCAAAAAGATTCCTAAATCCCAGAAATGTTGTTGCATAAACTGGTTTTACACCCAGGACGTGTAGGCACAACCCCACATAGACATCTTCGAGTGGAATCGGTCGCACAAATCTAGAGGCCCAGGATATTTTTCTGGCCAGGTCAGTAGAAAAGACATATGCAGCTCCAGACACGTATGGAGGATACCAGGAGTCTGGGTAAAGATCCTCTGAGATGTACCATTTGTTGAAGCTGTCCCTGTGAGGAACAGCATCTGAGATGACTGATCCAGTGATGAAGTCTTTCCTTGAGGACTCGCTCTGGTCATGCAAGTAGTCCACCAGGTAACGTACATTGAGAAAGATATCTGCATCGATCTTCATGGCATACCAGGCCCCCTGGCAGTAAGTGGCCATCCAGTTCATAATCATCATCGTCTTGATTGTGAGATTATGGTAGCTGTCCACAAAGTCCATTTGAATGATATCTCCATATTCCTTGCTCTCCTTCTCAAGGTGCTCCTGCAGTACTGGGTCTCTTTGTGCTGGCTGACCAATGACAAACAAATGCAAAATGGTCACAGGAGGAATCAAGCCATCTTGACCCCATGTCCTTCTAATAGCAGTCCTGGCCTCTGTGTCTTTGAGAGTCACTGGGATCATAAGAACCAGGAAAGGACTTCTGTTCTCACACAGTTCTGGCTGGTTCAGAATGAATTTGTATGTTGATGGTGAGATCACGTTATAGAGCTCTTCAGGTGCTGGAGTCTTCTTCTGTAGAGACGGCCGTATTGTGCTTTTAAAAACGAGGATAACTACAAATGTGATTAATCCAGCTATAGCAAAGTATTTCAAAAGTTTATATCGCGATCGTTTTCGCATATTTAAACAAAATAAAACCGTATCACAAACGCAGGTAGCCTAAAGTTACGAAACTTGAATGTCAGGTTCGCCCATATTGCCTAAGACGCACGCGTTTGTTTTGCAAAATTGCCCAACCCTTCTTGAGAGGTCTTGAATCGCTCTCATGAGGTATTTTAAACTTCAACAATTTTTAAAGCAACTTACTATCATTTTCTATCGGATAGAAGTGGACTTTACGCTTAGCACAATCCAGCTAAGCTATAAAGGTTATTCATAATATTTACAATGTACAGTATCACGGGGGAGTGTTCTATTCAGAGTTGCCAGATGACTCTGGAATATTCGAAAGCGAATGAGTGATTTAATGATTGAGTGAGGAGGAATATTAGCTTGATTTGAGTTTCACGATTAAATAATTGAATTTGTTCATTTAAAATGGTAAAGAAACCCACACGAATCAATACAAATGTCCAAATCTTCACCACGCATTTATGCGCATTTTCATCGCGCAATCTGGCAACACAACACATGATGTTACTAGGAAAACATCTCTTGCGTTTTGGTTGTAAACCCTTTACAGCTGTTTAGGAAGTAATGACACAAGCGCATTTTGCAAAACCAAAAAAAAAAACAAGATAGATTGACAAGCTATGACATTCCGGTTTTGAATAACATGTGAAAGTTTTGTTACATTTAGGCTCGTTTTGAGTGTCCAAATAAGCGCACAATGCAAACGTGATTTATTAAACAAAATCCGTTTTATTGTAAGAGGGGTTACAAAGAAACACCTGTTGTACACCCATTTAATAAACAAACAAACAAACAAAAATATTCAAATACCAAATCGAGACATAATTTACACAGGTATTGTATAGGGTCAGTGGTTAAGTCGAAAGCAGGGTAGGGGGCAAACACAAAGACTTATTCTGTATATTAATTCTTCATTCTTTTTTGCAAACAGAACTTTCATATGAGGCTATGTTTACAATAATTCCAATCACCTGGGCATTACTTTTCCTGAATCTTGTACATTACACAGTATCACTTAAACAAAAGACTGAACATAGGTCCTGCCTTAACGTTTGTTTAATTTAAAAACATTTTTTTAGAGGATAACAATCAACAAATCAAGATTCTTATGCTCTGTGACTGAATGCCCATATAGTTATAGGGGACAGGAAACACGATGAAAGGTGCATATAAACACTTAGCAGTACTGTGTATGTACTGGTTGCAGAAATGCGCCACTTCAGAACTGATGAATGCATGAGTTGTGGGAGAGAGAAAATGGAGAGCATGGGTACTTAGATTTGTCACAGACAGACAAAAAAGATGAAAAAAAAAAATCTCTGAGCCTCCCCACTAGATATTTTTATGCAGTCCTGCATATTAAATGCTGAGTTGTTACCGTGTGCCATTAAGCATCTCGCCCTAGCCACTTCAGAACTGATGAATGCATGAGTTGTGGGAGAGAGAAAATGGAGAGCATGGGTACTTATATTTGTCACAGATAGACAAAAGAGATGAAAAAAAAAATCTCTGAGCCTCCCCACTAGATATTTTTATGCAGTCCTGCATATTAAATGCTGAGTTGTTACCGTGTGCCATTAAGCATCTCGCCCTAATTGAGAAGTTAAAGGATAAATAATTGTTGAGGCTAATTCACAGCTAGGGAAGAGGCTCTGAAGCAAAAATACCACACACAAACATTCAACTCTTCCCACTGTAACTGTATGGGATATACAGAAAGAATAATATCATTATTTTTTAAACTGGAAAGCACCAAGCCAAACTCAAAATCTCCTCTCCGTAGGCATTGTATCATATAGATGTTACTGGAGTGTCTGTCTTTGGTGTGCTTAAGATGTACAGGCACAGTGTGTAATGTTAAACACTTCACTATGAGTCTATTGGTTTACTGTCAGATTGACATGCACAGAAGTGGTACACACACAACTGTGTATGGACTGTAGCTTTGAATGGGGGGTGAAAACTTTTTTTGTACTTGTTCTCCATGAATAGGAGAGTGTGAAGAGCAGGCTGGGCTCCTGGCAGTGACTTTGGTAGATGAAGGGGATGAGATGATGCAGGAGAAACAAGGGGCAAATGGTCAGCAGTGGAGGGTTGCTTGGTTCGAGTTGGAGCGCACAGGTTTACGATCGCTTTCTCCTTCCCTCAAAATTCCTGAAGTTGGTGGGCCTGATCTTCATCTCTGCGAACTCGACGGAGTGCTCATGACCCTTCCAGTGGAACCAGTTTACACCCTGGAGATAAAACAGTTTAAAACAATCTAAATCTGTCTCTACTGTGTATTATTAGACAGGTGAGAAAGCACATATGAAATGTGTACCTTGCTATGACTGTTGTCTCCGTATCGTCCCATTATATTCACTCGATGACAGTTTTTATACCAGAAAGCTCCCTTGTAAGACAGAGCACAGTTGGTGACAGCTATATCGTGGTCATTATCGTAGGTCGAGAATGGACGGCCGTGGTGATACGTCATTGAGTCACCTTTAAAAGAGCATTACAAAATTATTACAGAGTCATATACACTACTTTTCAAAAGTTTGTTTTTTTAAAGAAATTAATACTAAAAAAGAAAATTATTTTTGACAAATCTATTTCAAACAAATACTGTTTCTTTGAACCTCCTATTTATCAATGAAATCTGAAAAAAAAATTTTAATTTCAACAAAAATATTAAGCAGCACAACTGTTATATTAGGGATAAATTACATTTTTAAATATATTCACATAGAAAATAGTTATTTTACAATGTAATAATATTTCACAATATTTGACAGTATATTTTATCAAACTATCTTATCGAACCTAAAACTTTTGAACGATAGTATAGAAATATATTAGACAAAATGTTATTCATTATTTAATTTATTAATTCACATAAATACTATTTAATATAAAATATTACTTACTTTAATATACTAATATATTAATATTAAACTACACATAAAACAACAGTATAATAAAATGCGTGTGTATACATATATTTAGTGCTGTCAAACGATTAATCACATCCAAAATAAAAGCTTTTGTTTACATATTATATGTATGTGTGCTGTGTATATTTATTATGTATATATAAATACACACACATGCATGTATATATTTCAGAAAAATATGTTTATATATTAAATATATATATTTAAATATAAATTATATGAATATAAATATAGACATGCTAATACATGTAAATATTTTCAATATATATACTTAATGTTTGTGTATTTATATATACATAAATATACACAGAACACACATATATTATGCAAAGAAAAACTTTTATTAATCGTTTGACAGCACTAATATATATATATATATATATATATATATATATATACAATATGCCAACTATATGTTGAGGAACTAGAGAGAGATCTTGCAGACCTGCAGTGCCGCTGTATCCTCCAACATGCACTTTGTAGCGACTGCGTGGTTCTGAGACTGAAAACTTGTCATACTGCGCATATGCAGACTCGCCCTTATCTCTGAGGTCCACACGCAGCTCATACTGCCCAGAGGAGGTGATCTTATGGAGGTTAGAGAGACCTGCAGACACACGGAATGAGATTTGTAGACCAACATGCTCAAAATTGCTCCATATCATAATACCTTGGGGCTTCCTAGGGCAATATTAGCAATTTGATATGTGTGCACAGATGTAAACATACCCAACCAGAATTCATCATTCAGGTCACCGAAGCCTGCAGTGTAGTTCTTCCAGTTTCTGAAAAACTCTACTTTGCCGCTCTGCCGTCTCACAAACACCTGGAGGTACCACATTATTATAATGACCAGTGTTTTTGCTCTCTGTGTATTATGAGACTTTAACGTAACCCTGTAAAGCCTGACATTAAATAATAATAAAATAAAAACATATAAAAGTGCTCTTACATTTACAGATACAGGTTTTCATTTTTGTGTGAACTATCACTTTAAGTACCTCCTGTAGGATCAGAACAGCCAATCGTTCTATCCTGCATGTCATTTGAGGAAGATTTACTCACAATCCAGCCGCCTCCATCAGTGGTCATATCACAGTTGACCTGCAGAGGCTGATTCTCATCTCCACGCAGGTAAATAGTGTACAGGCCTGAGGTTGTTTCTCCATTTAACAGAGTCTGCGAGCAATCTTTAGGATGCTTGTATAGCACTCCAACTGTGATAAAAAAAGAGAAAAGAGTTTGACCAGAGGCTAGTTTATTTTGTTCAGAGTTTGTGATCATGTAATGAAGTTGTGCTTTCAGGTTATTGGCTCACTGGTGGTGAAGACTGTCGAGATGATTCTGCTTCTCTTTGGCCCAGCGATGGCCTGCAGTCTGACTGTGTACTCTGTGGAGGAAGTCAGCTGAGGCATGCTGTAAAATGTTGCCGTGGGGCTAAGGACAACCTCCTGAGCCAAGAGAAGAAAACCAGGAACATTTCAGTACAGCACAGAATCTGCACTGGACCATGCATTTAATAATCACTGCAGACCAGAAAAATGACCAAGCTTCAGTTTTAAGGCTGTAAATGATGTTTCACGTTTGGTTGTTCGTTCAGACGGTCCACTCACCTTGACAATGCCATCAGCGGACTCAAAGCTGAGGATGTACCCACTGATGTCTGCTCTTGGTGGCTTCCATGTCAACATGGCACTTTCTGTTTGAATATTACTGGCAGCCAGATTCTGAGGGGCATCAACATCTGCAGCAGAGAGTATTCTGTTATTAACCTTGCATTCCGAATTCTTAAGGTGAGACATTACAGGCAAAAACACTGTTTCTTTATGCACTGTTTTTTGGGCTTTTCATAAAGTATTTTTTAGACTAGTGGAAAGAAAACATCCAAAATACACTTTTAAGTGTTTCTTTCATAGCACTTTATCTGTTTGTGTCTATAGATTTTAATTACAATACATATCTTTAAAGGCCATTTTCTCAAAATGAGATTTTTCTCCGGCACTGAGCCAAATATCTCCACTTCTGTAATACATATATATATATATATATATATATATATATATATATATATATATATATACCAACCTTTAAAGTTTTATCCCTATCTACAATCTGAAGGTTTTTACAGAGGGGTTTGTTCATATATAATTTGCCAGGTTTTATACAATATTTTATTCCTAAAAAATGGTGGGGTTTTTTTTGTTCTGGCTGTTGATAGTATTTTCTGATTTATGAAGTGATAAAAAGAGATATCCAAAATCACCTCTGTTAAACCTTTTGAGTCTAATATGTCAATGAAATGAAACAATAATTTTTAACCTGCTGGCTTTATCTAATGTTAAGATTTTTGTTCTCTTAAGTTAAGTTTTTATTAGTTGATTCTGCAAAAAAGTGTGAAAGAATATTTAACTGAATGATTATTAAAACACATTCTTCATGATTTAAAAAAAAAAAAAAAGACAAATTTTATCTCTGATGCATGAAGGACCGCTGACAATTTAGTAGTGGACAAATTAATCTAGTGTGAAAGTGTGAAAACATTTTATTTTTAGGTAAAAGTAGAAAGTGTGTTTTTGCCCAGTAGAAACATACGTCAGAAGGCTACTCTTTTACTCTACACCAATAAATATTGCTCTTGTATGAGCGTCCAGATGTCTTGTGTTGTTTGTGCATAAGGGTGAGTGAGTGTTCACCATACCTGTGGTGAACTCTGTGGTGGTTGCAGCGCTCTTGGCTGCTTCTCTGACAGCATAAACTTTAACGGTGTATAAGGTGGCAGGTGTGAGGGAGCTCATCTCAAACTCCACAGTGTTCCCAGACACCCGTTCCATCACTGGAGCCACTGACAAAAGAACAAAACACACAACTGAGACTCACTGCTTTATTGTTTGAAACAGCCTTCCTTCAAGAATAATTAGGGACAGTCTGAATTGTTACCACTGTCTGCGCTGTAAGTGATGACATATCCATCCACAGTAGCAATGGACGGCTGCCACAGCAGCAGAGCTTCAGTGTCAGTGATGTTGACTGCTGTCAGACCTCGAGGCTTATCCAGGGCTGTGGGCCAACAGATACAAACAGAGAGACAAAAGAAAAGCAAAATCACTGAGAGACAACTTGGAGTCGATTACTAGGCTTCTGCAAGACAGGAATGCAAAAGAGTCATACTTAGTGCACTGAATAATACAGAATCTAGCTATGAATATGAGCTGCTAAAAATAAAAAAATAGTTCTTTATTATTTTATAATACAATATTAATTAAAATTATTAATTAATAAATATTTATATTATTGTTCAATTATTTAATAATAACTATTCACTTTTTTGGTGAGCGCTTTCCTATTCCATAAACTATGAGAAGATGCAATTTGTGAGATTATAATCAATGTTGTGTAAGTTACTCAAAAATAGTAATGCACTACTAATTACTTATTACTTCTTTAAAATGTTTTAATACAATTAATTTATTAATTACATAATTGAAAAAGCAATTACATTACTAATTTATTTTTATGTTACTTTCAAAAAAACTTTTCCTCTCAACAAACTGAAATTAGTGTCTCTGTGTCCTGCTGGTTCATCAGTGTGTATAAGTCATGCATTCAGCACCTTACATTTCTGCATCAGATAATACACTGTATAATAGATCTCGCTCATGACAGGTGTATAATTCACGCTTTAAAAGTACCTTACTTAATTACATTTATTTAAAATGCTAAAAAGTAACTAAAATGTAACTAAAGGTCATTTAATAGTAATGAGATTACAGAATCAAAAATGTAATCAAGTTACACTACTTTTTGACTGAAAAGTAATTATTTTACATTAACTGATTACCTTGTATTTGCATTATTCCCAACACTGATTATATTCTAGAAATATAGTTGTACCTGTCGTGACTCGATCAGATCCTGGTTCACTCTCCTCCAAGCCCTTCACAGCGATGACAGTGACCTGGTAGGTCACTCCAGGGGTCAGATTAGGCAGCATGGCTTGAGACTCTCCTCCATCTACTCTCAGTGTCATAGGGCTGCCTGCAGGGGGAGACAGAATACTGGAATAAATTAGATTTAGCGTTTGTCACTAGAGGGCAGCACTGTCTGATTAATTAGGATGGTGATATGCAAGAATGCTGTGCTGATGGATAAAACAGTGTGGTTTGATTTATGATATGCACTGATAGATTCACATAACTGAAGATGGGCCTGATCTAAAAACCTGCACTGATCACAGAGAAGCCAAAAAGGACAGTATGAGACTTTAGGGGGACATCTCTTGAATTCAATCAATTTATTATGCCAAGATGGCAGTCTAAGAGAATTTCCTCCTCAACTTATGCAATATATTACATACGATATAATTTATGACAAATCATAAACTGAGGAAGTACAAATAATACTATGATTTTCCAACAGGCAACCATCCAAATGCATAGAAAACCACACGGTAAAGTCTCGCTTTCTTAAGACGGACTATGTGCCAACTTGGAGGGAAGGCGGCTTTGCTTTCATTTCCAGAACAAAAGATCCAAATGTGCTATAAATAGTACTAATATATGTGCACTTCCATTCAAACGTTTGGTGCATGAAAGTTATTTTTTCAAAAGAAATTAATACTCTTATTCAGAAAGGACACATTGAATTGATCAAATAATAAAGACATTTATTATGGTTCTATTTCATATAAATGCTGTTGTTTGAACTTTCTATTCATAAAAAAAAAAAATATATATATATATATATATATATAGTTTATATATAAATATGACAGGTTTTCAATATTTATAATAATAATAATAAAAATATTGGGCACCAGATCATAAATTACATTTTAAAATACATCAAAATGTAAAAGTAATTTTAATTTGTAATAATATATAATAAATTACTATTTGTAATAATATATAATAAAATGACCACATCACTTACCACCCTGAATGGGCACATAGGAGACCCGGTAGCTGTCTACATGGGTACGGGGCAAAGTCCAGTGAACAGTGGCCGATGTATCTGTCACATCAGAAAAGCGTATCTCCTTGGGTTTTCCCAGACCTTGGTAAGAATGACACACAGAGAAGAAACGAATAAAAATATACTGTTAAAAATGTGTGTTCTAGCATTTGACAAATAGGAGTTAAAAACCTGTCCCCAGAAACAAGTCATTTCAGACTGTAAAAGAAACAAAAATACAGTTGGTGTCAAGCAACTTCTTGAACTACCACATTTATTGTGCTGCAACAAATAGATGCATCAACGTAAACACTCAGGACATGACCAACTGTGCGACTACAGAGAAAGGACACACAGACAAAGGCCCTGGCCTTAAAGCTATTTCTCAGTGATGGACCTCTGAATCTCGCGTGATAGATGCAAGAAGATTAACTTGCCCCCCAGTACAGAGGCACAATAGTGTGACATGCCAACATCAGACACAAGTGGAAAGTGAAGTTCACTAACATAAAAGAAGATTGCCAGAGACAAGCACGCAATCAGCACAAATACACAAAATAGTTGGACCTGCTTTGTAAATAAAACCCTCAATCACACAGCAGATAGAGACGGAGAAAATAAAACTGGTGAGAGAAGACTTGGATGCAACTGTTGTTGTTAATGAGAGACTCTTGAGCTACTCTGTGGACACAGTAAGGAAAAAGAAAACAATGAGTGATGTAATATTGTTAAAAAATGGGAAAGAAGGTAATGGAGGAATGAAAGACTTCATTTTGAATGGTATTAGTTTTGACCAAACCTGCTGGCTGACAGAAACATTAAATCATTGAAAATGAAGAAGAAAAAAAAAAGAGTTAGTGGTCCCTCCACCAGCTTCTCTTAAAAATCAAAATACCTGTTCGAGCTACAGCCAAAAGGGGCTGGAATTTTCGTCCCAAAATGATCCCAAAGAGCTCGATTTCATACTCCGTATCTTCATTGAGACCTGTCACCGCTTCTGTTCTCTTGTCTCCAGACACACTGATGTGGAGAGGTTGGCCCAGGCCGTTAGAATCCCCGACTTTGAGAGTGAATGTATCAAAGATGCCCTCTGGTGCTGTCCATGTCAGTTTAAAGCTGTGCGGGGTGATGTCCGAGACCGAAAGATGCTCCACTTCAGGTTCAGCTTCTGGTTGACAAAATAATAAAGTTGTTCTTCCTCTGTAAACTCTGTGGAATGTACTTAGAAGAGGTTAAATGGCCAAGAACTGCGAATGTGGTTCCCTAAACCAATTTTCCTCTATTTGTGGTGTTTGTTTAAGTTATATAAATTTGAGAAGGGGAAGACGCTGCTGTATGAGAGACAATTCAGCTATTATGTTACTCATGCATGAAAATAGGCTTTTTAAAAATCAATTGTTCAGTCATCTATCAGTTGTTCCTATATCTGTGGCAGGTGATGCTGAAATCAGTGTGCCAGTAAATTTAATTTACATATTTGGATTAGAATATGGAATGAGATCTGTTGGTTAGTAGAAAAAAAAACTGACATTGATGAATTTTCCACCATTATATTAGGTTCCACCATCATAATTGTATCATCATATAATAGCAGTCGTGCAGGGTTCAAGACAGAGCTTTTCTAGGACAATGACATATCCATAATAATCATATTGACAGTTGGGCTCATCCTGGAAATGCATTTTTGTCTCGTTTTTAGCTGATCTTGCAAGAAGGCCAATGACAATGAAAGATTGAAAGACGTCTCTTGAGAAGCAATCGTTGTGGTAAGGATATGTAAAACTGAAAACCTAAAGCCTCAGGGATGTCTTGACCACATGAGGAATGCATTGTATTTTCAACAATAGCCTTGTATGTGCCAGAATGTGGCCCAGTTTTAATATGCTGTAGTTTGCTCTTCATCTTCATGTACTAAGAACCAGTTACTGCCTTACACACATTTTACATATTAGTTTTACATAATGTATTTTACATAATACTTTTTACTTTGAAAGTATATGAAGTATTAAGGAGAAGGAAGATCATATTGAATTATGATAAATTGACTTAATTTGATCTTGCACATTTTTATTTCTGCTCAGACTAATTTCTAAATGCTTGTCAGAAAATTCAAAACCAGAGATGTTATACAATCCAGTAGCCAGACTCTAAATGTATCAATAATTTCTAAATGCAATTTAAAAAAATAAATGTAATATATAATAAATAAATTTTATATATAATAAATATAGTTAATTAACATTTTATATACAATAAATATATAGTTTATATTTAGAATATAAATTTGGTATTAATCCTGTTAATTAAAAAAAACAAAAACAATAATTGGACACTGGATACACATAGAAGGCAATCAACAAATGAATAGTTATACCCGATACTGAGATAAAATTTTTTAAAAAACAATGTAGTATTGTTTCAAACTGACAATGACTAAACAGAGCCTTGTTGTCCTAAACTAAATTTTAAAAAAGGGGGGGCGGAAAAAGACCCTTGACCAGACTGAACCTCTTCTTCCTCTAAAGCTCTGGATGATGTGAAACAGAAAAGACATTTGTTGAATGTGGAAAAGTGTTGGAAATGAAAACCAGTGAGGACAAATCCCGTGGAGCTGTCCCTCTTCATTAGCACTGTTCACTTGTTTAAGAGTGTCAGCAGTGTTTAAGGCATTTCAAGAGTACTAACATGTGCTCTCCAAGGATCACTTTCATCTGACTGGCTTCTAAGTCTCTCCGGTTTGACAAAGAGGCATCTGTTTGTGGAGGTGGAAAAGGCGCCAGCTAACCTACAGAAACCAGGTCTGGAAGCAGTAATTCTACAGCAGGCAGCTAAAACCTCTGAGGGGGATATCTGTGTTGACACAGTTAAATGTTGCAGCAGGGATTCGCAAACCAACCAGAGCAAGAAAACTACCGAAGTTTCTGTAAACATTGTACACTTTTCTGGTTTTAAAAGCTTGTATTACTCAGGCCAGAGCGAGGCAAGAGTTCATGGGTCATGTGACATGAATAGAGAGGAGGTTAACAGAAATCCAATCAGTTCCCCTTCTCCTCTGCCTATTTGCATGCAGACTTGAGAGACTGCTACAACTGTGGCCCCTGCAGCCACTGGCTGATAAACGCCAAGAAAATGTGTGAAAGTGAGGCATAAGAATGAGAAGTAGCGCAGGGTCAGAAAACTGGGTGTGCATACTGAAAAGATCCTTCACAAGAAGCGACAAAAACTCCTCAGGATCACTTCCATGGTAGTACACCCCAGCCCAGTCACCCGCTCTATTCGCTGACTCTCTGAGGAGGGGCAAAATGTTGGTATGCGCCTAATAAATGTATGTTTGCTACAATACAACTTGGTAGACTATAAATGCCACAAACTAAATTATTTAAATTGACTCACCGACCATGTGAGTTGAATGCCGCAGTCAATTAGAATGAAAAAGGCATCATTAGTCTAACTTTGTTTTGCCTGTTAAACACAAATGTACCAGTGATGACAGGCAGAGGTCATTTACTACACCTGGAGGCAGTGCTGGTGATTATGCAGACGTGAATGTGTGGGGAGGCATTATGATGCAGTGCAGGTGTGCTCTGAATGTCAGTTTTACTTCAACATCAAATTCAGCAGACGACAGAATCTGTCGCTGACTTGAAAGGGGCTTGGTTTGTTAGTGTTTTGCACATTTAAGAGATTATCTGTGTCTGAAATCATGTACTGTCAAGTATGTACTGCATTTGATTATGAACTCACTTGTCAGGCATTAATGAAGTACTCTTTGTTTTAGAAGTACGCATGTGTTGTAGTATTAATACAATTCAGACATATTATTCGACCATGTTGTTAACGTCATGTGAACTATGACATCAGATGAATACTATATGATGGCCAGCGGATCATACGTTTATGAAAACTGACAGAGTACATTAGACGTATTGCTTTCCGTATACTATATATAGAAATGGACTTATTTGGACACTGGGATTTATTTTGGATGCAGTCATGTTAGATGATACAGCATTACACTACTATTTACAATTTTGGGGTTGTAATTTTTTTTTACTCTCTTAACACCATGGCTGTATTAATTACAAAAAAAGTAATATTAATCAATGCATCAAAGCACATTTGATTAATGCATCCATTTTGAATAAAAGTATTAATTAATTGAGAATTCTTCTGAAATCAGTATTATTGGATGTGGCTGCATTATATTCATTATTTTGTTTAAAAGATGCCCAAATATTCACTTTACCTTCTATATTAATAGTGGAAAATACAAGAAATACTCGTTGGAAACTAGTTTCAGTACAAGATGACAGTAGATGAAGAAATTAATACACTATGAAGACTACAAAAACTGGTTAAAATAATAATAAAAATGTGTTAGTTTTAATTCACCATGTGATGTGATGAACTGCACATTAGAAGAGAAAAGAGGTTAGTTGGTTTTACTGCTTGAGACACAGCATTTGATCCAAAGAAAACTGGAAAAGAAGACCAAGCTGGTCCAAGATTGGACAAGAATTAATACCTGTGATGGCTTCAGCAAAGACAGGATCTAAGAGCTCTCCCTTGTACAGCCCATACAATGTGACCCTGTAGAAAGTACTAGGGGAGAGGTCAATGACAGCCAGGCTAAACTCCTGGCTGGATAGAGTATGGTTCTGGCCATCAGATAAGCCATCTGGGTCAGATACGTCAACCAGAAAGCCCTCAACCTCTCCTCTGTCCAGCTCCCAGGACACACTGAAGCTGTCCCAGGACACATCAGAGATGGTGATGTTGCCCACCTGAGGCTTCTCTTCATCTGGATGACAAACAAATCAGAAGATAATTAATTTGGCAAGAAAAGGTACATATAGGAGAAGAACATAGGTAATGGTGACTGAACAGGTTTGGCTGATTTCTGAAGGCATTCTCTCTTTGAGCTGATGGTCGTTTTAATTGCTGAGTCGAATGAATTGAAGTTCAAACAAAAATACCAGAAAACAAACAAGTTTCACATTATTCAAAACAATGAATAAAAAAAATCCATGTTATGAGCAACAATAAACCTTTTAATGTGTTACTCCTAACAAATTCATCTCCATCTGTTCCAAACAGAACAGAACATCTGCCCATGCAGTGAAAAAACAAACAAAAAAACAACAGTAATAACTGAGTAATAACTTTCAAAAAGTTGTAGTGACAAACATAATAATTTGAAGTCTTTTCTCTTGCAACCTATTAACATCCAAGCACCAGCTTGCTGAGACAGCTTTGGTATTAATGGCCCTGAGAAAAGCCATTAATTTTTGAAGGTCCTGCCTAGCCTGCCTGAGCAGAGGTACGCTGAACACTTCAAATATGGGAGGCAGTCATGCAGCACGGTGCAATGCAACCTATAATTGAACATCAATGTGCATTGTCAGCATTCACAGGCAAAGAGGGGGCAGATAGCTAAGAGATGCACGGTGGGCTAACCATTATCCTGTCAATGCACATTCAAGAGGGCAGAAACGTGGCTTGCAAATAGGGTGAGAGACAATGGGGATGAAGTGAATGACCTTCCCAGGCATAAGGGCCGGTTGTCGCTTTTGAAACCTGGAGATGAAACAATACGAAGCTGTCAAACAGCAAAACAACTCATTGATCATCTTGCGCCATTCATGGGAACTGAAATTTGGAGAAATTGATTCATTTTGCACACTTATCCAATAGAGTTACCGCCACTGAAAGTGGCCCATGTATGTCTGAGGAATGGCCTTCACTGCATGCAGATGGGGATAGAAGAAAAGAATGGCTTTATCGTTGTGAGATCCTTTAGGGTGTTTGGATAAAGCCTTTGTTACGCATGCACATGCCATGAAGGTGTGGTCACATTTATCATTGCTTGTTTTGCATTGCATTGCATTTTAATGTGTATCCATGTGGGAATTTTGTGTGAGGCTGAATGATTTCCCCACAGCGATTTCGAAACGGGTTCAAATTGGTCACAACTGGTCCAACAGAAAGCTTCCTGGTTTGAAAGTAACTCCTGTGTAAGCTTTGCTTCATAAATAGCTATACTATTGACAATAGACCTTTTTGCCCAACAAAATTTTGCTGAAAATTCACGTATGTGACCATACCTTAACACAACATAACAAAACTTTGTGCATGCATGTGACTGTTTGCTCTCTCCTTTTGGCCTGGTTGTGTCCTCATATGTTTCCTTTGAGATGGTCATCGGGTCTCCATGTTACAAGCTGAAACTCTCATAATCATGCCAGAGAAGCATTCAGTGAACAGAAGAAAGCCCAGACCTAAAGGCCCCCCCCCACCTTCCCATCGGGTCTGAGGGAAGTGTATGCCCATGTTTGTGTGCCGTGTCTAAGGCCGATAATGGCTGCTGAAATAAATGCATTGGGATTATAGTGCTGGTGATTTCAGAGACAACATTTTAACAGGCGGCTCAGCATGTGTCCTATTTATCAGTCCACCCCACAGTTCACTGTGGTCAAATCACGCAAATCCAAAAGGGGAGTGGGCTCACTCTGACGATTATCACATGAATGAGCTTTCTGTGCGTGCATGTGTGAGTGTGTGTGTGTGTTTGGGATCTTGAGAAACACTGTATCTGTTGTCTTGCCATGGCGACCAAAGCAAACAACTGATGTTATATTCTGTAGCTCCTTGGTATTAGTTAATGATTATTCTGTTATAAAATCAAGAACATTTTGGTAAAAAAAATTCTGGAAGTTAAGTGGCATCCTGTCCGCAGAGATTTGGGCTTTCTCTAAAAAGAAAAATAAACCCACATGCCATAAATGAGGGCAGAGATTAGGGATATTAAGCTTCAGTCTCCAGTGCATGGTGGCATTTTGAGATCTTTATGGAAGTTTTCTCATGATAAGGAGCTACAAAATGTTTCATTCAAATTTATAGAACAAGGACTGCAGTATCTTCAAACTCCAAAAGAAATATTGGCACTTAAGGGAGGAAAATAGTCAAGATAATAAATTCCAGAGTTGCCTTCAGATCCTCAGTTGCCTGCTGAATAAATACATTTATGTGGTGAAAAAAATATTCAAATCATATTTTTTGAAAGCTTATTTTATGATCCAATCCAATATTGCTTTTGTCACTCTAGAGGTAAGAGAAACGGGGATATGAAGATGCATTCTTTATATCTAAATGAAAATGTAATGATGCATACTAACCTATGGATGCCGACAGAGTGGCTGGCGCACTCATCTTTCTTCCTCTCTTGGCAGTCAGGCTGATGGTGTACAGCATGCCAGGATTCAGGTCAGTCAGGATGTAGGTATTGGCAGCACCAGGTACCTCCAATTCAGTTTCTGTGCCATCCGCAGATGTAAACACTAGCACATAGGTGTCGATTTTGGCGACCGGCCTTCTCCAAACCAGTGCCAATGTGGTCTCCGTGGTCTCACTTACTTCAAGGTCTTTGGGAGCATCAATATCTAAGAGGACAGGTATGTAACATTAAAAACAAAAAATGTCAACTCTGTCATCATTTACTCATCATCATGTTGTCCCAACATGTATTTTCTAACACTGAATACAACAGGAGAAACTGGATGTTTTTTTCCATGCAATTACAATGAATGGGACTTGGAGCTTTTAAACTGCAAGAAGCACCACAGACATCATAAAAACTTGACTCATTTGTTATATTCAAACTACTTTAGATAATCCAGGGGGCTTTTAATCACTGCAACCAGATCATTGAGTCAGTGAGCTGAACTTGAGAACTAAACAAATCATTTAGACCTGTTTTGTAAACTGGATCAAATGATTCATTAAAATGATTCAACTAAAAATAATTGATCATTTACAAATCCAACATGAACAAACCAAAAAGAGCTATGGTGGATGTCACTATTTTCAGTAAATCATTATTTACATTATTGGTCTGTTTATCACACAAAGGCTTTAGATGATTTGGATTATGGCACAGGAGTCATATGGACTACTTTTATGATACCTGAGCACTTTGATATGGTGCTTTTTTGTCATTTTGGTACAGTCATCATTCACTTTTATAAGTGAATTTTATAAGAGTGAATTAATAGTTTTTCCTTAACTATTCCTTTCAGAATTAACATGACATACCTACAAGTGGGTTTATTAAGACAATAGAACTCACATGCACTTTTAACTCGGCCAATAAGAGGAGAAAATGGGGAAGACAAGCACATTAAATAAAGTAAAAAAAAAACATAAAATACAGGTGAGTTACTGACCATTTGGTTAAGTCTTACCAGTCACAGCATTGGTCGTCGCAGGCAAACTCTCACGCTCTTCCTTGATTGACGTCACTCCCATTCCATACTCCGTCCCGGGCCTAAGGCCTAAGAAAGAGCCCAGCAAATTCAGTCCTCTCAAATCATTAGACAAAACGAAACCATTCATCTCTCACATTAGTTGTTTTTGGAGCCTCCGTGGTAGGCAATTGTTTTCGTTCTTGCCACAGCGCGGTTTTGATTTCAACTGCACCCCATTGGATGTCACTATTTTCGGTAAATCATTATTTACATTATTGGTCTGTTTGTCACACAAAGGCTTTAGATGATTTGGATTATGGCACAGGAGTCATATGGACTACTTTTATGATACCTGAGCACTTTGATATGGTGCTTTTTTGTCATTTTGGTACAGTCATCATTCACTTTTATAAGTGAATTTTATAAGTGTGAATTAATAGTTTTTCCTTAACTATTCCTTTCAAAATTAACATGACATACCTACAAGTGGGTTTATTAAGACAATAGAACTCACATGCACTTTTAACTCGGCTAATAAGAGGAGAAAATGGGGAAGACAAGCACATTAAATAAAGTAAAAAAAAAACATAAAATACAGGTGAGTTACTGACCATTTGGTTAAGTCTTACCAGTCACAGCATTGGTCGTCGCAGGCAAACTCTCACGCTCTTCCTTGATTGACGTCACTCCCATTCCATACTCCGTCCCGGGCCTAAGGCCTAAGAAAGAGCCCAGCAAATTCAGTCCTCTCAAATCATTAGACAAAACGAAACCATTCATCTCTCACATTAGTTGTTTTTGGAGCCTCCGTGGTAGGCAATTGTTTTCGTTCTTG
This sequence comes from Sinocyclocheilus grahami, assembly GCF_001515645.1. Classification (NCBI taxonomy): domain Eukaryota; kingdom Metazoa; phylum Chordata; class Actinopteri; order Cypriniformes; family Cyprinidae; genus Sinocyclocheilus; species Sinocyclocheilus grahami. The sequence goes on from NW_015505894.1 coordinate 143,306, forward strand.
CCACAGCGCGGTTTTGATTTCAACTGCACCCCATATCAATCTAATGCCTTTCAGTGGCTGCATCAAAGAGCTTCTCCACAGGCCAGAAACAATATTTACCATCATACAAGAGATTCTCAGATCCCCACAGCCCCCATTCATAAGAGCCCTTAGCCCAAATCCCACACTTTACCCCTCTTAATGCCTGTATTGGCTCCTGCAGAGGTCACTGTGCAGGAGTCCTCCAGCATGAAATTACGCCTAATGCAGAGGAAGCTCACTATCAATAAAATCACAGGCGTGACGGCAATTACAGATAATAACTGTGTGAAAGAGACAACTAGTGTAATGTGTGTGTGTGAGAGAGAGACTCTGCGTTATTAGCCGAACAGATCGTCCGCCTTATTTACAGGGAACAGGCCTCCCAAGGACAAAGGAGCAAACCAGACAAAGAATCTATTATCCATTTTGAATATATTTTTCTCCCCGCCATGATAATCCCTGCTTGTGGTAACACATGGTTGTAGAGAATAAGAATTAGCGCAGGAGATTGCCTCAAAGCACAAGTGTATAATAGAAGTGCTGCTGCAACGAAGAAAGCCTCCGTTTTCCCTTTTTGACTGGGATTTTCACATTGAAGCACCAGTGTTACTTCATTTAAGGCACGAATAAGGCATTACCAACAAAAGGGATAGCATCTCATTTGCTTTTAGTCATGTAAACACTTCACATCACTAAAACAAAGGAGCTCATTTAGAAATAAAGTGCTGATAAGTACAAGTACGAAAAAAGCCACTTTGAACCTTTTTTGAATTAGCCTATTTCAATTCAGACCTACAATGGGATTCCAATTGTTTCTAAATCCTTTTTGAGGATGTTTTACGAAAATGACTTCACACTTCAACACCTGAGAACTACATTTCTAATTTCAAGAGGGCACAAATGGCTTGGATGTGCAGATGGACTGAAAACTACTCTAGTGTTTGGACTGCACTGCAACATGGCCTAATTTAATTCCAGTTTTCAAACACAGTTTTTCATCTGTATGATCTGTTTGTAATTGATGTGGTTTGTAATCTCTGGAGAGGAATTACTGTGTAATTCAAATTGGCCTCTCACCAGTGATTTTAGCCTGAGTGGTATCTTGCGGGCCGCTGGGGAAGACCAGTTCTCCATGCTCCCCTCCAGAAAGTGGGCCGTATTTGACGCGGTAATTGAGGACATCAGATATACTGTTTTTCCACTCCAGAGTTATGCTCTCATCTGTCTGTTCAACTGCCTTGAG
>NW_015505894.1:144701-179591 GCF_001515645.1 Sinocyclocheilus grahami
GCCTCCCACACACAGAGAGTGAGGGAGAGAACTCACTTTGAGCAATTAGTCCCCCTTTAATGCAAATCCTATGTGGCACAAGTCGAAGAAATGGAGTAGATGGAGCGTTAGAGGCATGCTGGGAGATTTTCTTTTAGACATTTGTAAGACAGCAAAAACAGCCTGTCATGAAGGAACACTCTGGTTACTTGCACTGACAGCATAAGAGGCCAATGTTATAAAGGCACATCTCTTTCCAAAATAATCTTTAGTGCGTTCTAAAAGAAGGAAGTGATAAAAGTGAAAGGATTTTTGGGAAATGTCACAACGTGGTTGGTCAAGGTTTTTCAGCAAACCAAAAGCTATTTTTGAAGTATAAAATTTGAGGGTAAACCCTTATCCTACAATCATATCATATATAGTTGAAGAGGATGATGAGCTAGAAATGCTCTATTCTGTAGCTGTCACTCAGAATATGTGGCATAATACAAAAATATTAGTAATATTTAGAATGTCACTTTAGTTTCATACTGATACAGGAAGGTGATAGACCCATATGAACAATATATCCCAAAAACTATCAAATTATCAAATAAACATACTGTATATTGAATAATATACATTTTAAGGTCTTAAATTGTATAAAGATTGTAACTAAATGCGCTAAAGTAATATTTAGTTTTCTATTTTAATGTATTTTAAAATTTAATTTTTCCCAGTTATGGCAAAGGTGTATTTTCAGCATCCATTTCCCCAATCTGATCATTGATCTGTCAGAAATCTTAGAGACCCCAAACTTTAGAATAGTATTTTAGCTGGTCTGGTGTAGAAAAGCACATGGCAAGCGTTCAAGTGTTAAAGTCTTGCAAAATAAGATCTTGAGAAACTAACACTTACATATTCAGTTATTCTAACTCAAAATAATAATTTGAAATGCTCAGCAACTCACTGCACTGCAAATAACTGCCAATTAACATAAACCCCTGACTGCTCTTTCTAATTTCAGGTAAGACATCCTGTCTCCTTAAAAAAAAAAAGTCCTGAAAATTAGCAGACTGGATATGGCCGCCAGTTAATTGCTGTCGACAGCTGCTTACTTGTGACAATGTTCTTGCTGGCTGGGGGTCCACGAGTGTTGTTCTTTAAGACTTCAAGCTTGACTTCATACTCTTGTCCAGGTCCAAGACCAGACTGCTCAAAGGTGGTCTCAGGAGCGGTGAGAGAGTTCAAAATCTCTCCATCCTCTTCTTTCTGTCATTCAAAAACAGATTTTTTTTTTGGTGAACTGAATTGGTGAATATATTAAATCTAATAACAGATCGTTGGTCAAAGGTTCTGCTGGTTAATAAAAGAGCACCACAAAGCATCAAAGAAGCAACCTCAGGAAAACAAAGTCAAGCTCCCATGAACTACGGGGTAATGAGAGGGTGTCCTGAGAGTAAACACTTTGATCTATTGGCTGATTCTACTTGGATGAGTGTTTTAATTCACAGTGAGAATTATTTTGGCATTGACATCCCTAAACTTGATGCGTGAATGAGACTGCCAAGCTGTGATTCGAAAGAAGGATGTAGGGGAGGTTTGCATGTTCTAATGGTGGTGTTTTTTGGAGTTTGCATAAGCCCTTGAGAAAGAAAATAAAGCATTACAGAGACAATAAGAGTTCTGTGGCACATGGTCACGCATGCTGTTGCCAGGAGCTTCTTAGAGGGTTTTGTCTTGCAAAACCGCAGACTTCTCGACAGCAGCTTTTTGCTTAGTGGCACCACTCAGCTATTTTCCACTGGGCGCCTTTTGAGCTTCTCATTTTAAAGTATTACTTGCAAACAGAACGGTCCTTTTATATTACATCTTTTAGGAGAAAATATGAGGGCAACAATACTCTTTTGGACCATTGCCACCCTAGAGATTTACGGAGGATGCCAAGACACTCACTGTGTTTCTGAAGATGAGGTTCCAGCCATCAAACGGGATGTTCAAGGGGTCCCACTTAACCTCCACTGAGGTCTCTCTAACCGATTTGAATTTCAGACCCTCAGGTTCAGGAAGATCTAATTGTAGGATATAAATCGGTTTCGCAGAATATACTCAGGACAAAATAATAAATAATTTTCCTAAGCATGATGATGGGTGACTTACGTGTGGCTATTCTGGCACTGACAGGGACACTCATCTTGCTGTTCAGTACAGCAAAGACACTGATTAGGTACTCTATGCCAGGCTCCAACTCCCTAATAGTGGCTGTCTTCTTTTCACCAGAAACTCTCATTTCCATCTCCAAACCGCCAGGAGCCGTAGGCACATAGTTGATAAGATACTCCGTCACGAGCATCTCATTGACCCAGGCAACGTCCACTGTTTCTGGATCGACCTCAGTCACAGTCAGGTCTCTGGGTGGGGAGACTGTGGATTGAAAAATGTCAAATTATTAACATAATTTTAGAAGAACCTCTGTATTAAAAAAGAACAGAAAAATGTTAAGATAAATACTTCATTCAACACCAGCTGAATGTGCAGAGACAACTAAATAAACCATTCATAGATTGATTTCCTAAAACAATGAGGCTCTATGGTGTTATCAAAACATTTCCTGCCATAGCAACACTCAACCAATAACATGATTTTAGGGAGGGACTATTGTTTAGTCTGACCCATGGCAGATTTAGGAAACCAGTCTGAAACAGTTGTTTGAGAAGTTTTGTTTGATGACATGGTGTTATCTTAGGGATATCACATTTATTAATTTTGTCTGACAGGAAATCGTCATACAAATAATTGAAAATAATGGATTAATTATCTGTTGTGTTTATGTCACTTGCAGTGCAAATACACATACACCATGAGTGATTTATTTATAATTAATTAAGTAAATCTGATTTCTTTTCACTTTGACATATTTAAAACTTATATTTAACTTTCCATTCACATTGTGAAATAATATAATATTATATAATATTATATAATATAATAATACATTTCTAAAATATAATACATTTTATTTAGCTGATTATTACACGATTAGCTCATATTGGGGGTTCTATGAAAATCATAACAGATGCTTTTCCTTTGAGAAAGTATAATAGCCAAGAGAGTGTAAGTATAACCTATACATATGAGGTGTTACATATTCCAGTGTAAAATATAGTGACTTACTTTCAGAGCAGTCGTCGCCAGTGAAGCCTAAATCACATATGCACATTCCATTCAGACATAGGCCTTGATCATTGCAGTTTGCTGGGCAGGTCAGAACAGAGCAGTCCTCACCGGTGTAGCCCTCAGAGCAGACACACTTTCCATCTTCACAGTAGCCACGGTCCAGGCAGTTGTTGGGACACGTCTTTGTACCACAGTCCTCCCCAGTGAACCCGCTGTTACACACACATTGGCCATTTACACAAAGTCCTCTGTTATAGCAGTCATTGGGGCAAGTCAACTCGCTGCAGTCATGGCCTGTAAAACCAGCATGACAAACGCACTTGCCATCCACACACTGTCCACGCTCATTACAGTCATTGGGACAGGTTTTGATGCTGCAGTCTTCTCCAGCAAAACCTTCATTGCAAACACACTTGCCATCTACACACTGTCCATGTCCATGGCAACGATTGGGACAGGTTTTGATGCTGCAATCTTCTCCAGCAAAACCATCATGGCAAACACACTTGCCATCCACACACTTTCCACGCTCATGACAGTCATTGGGACAGGTTTTGATGCTGCAATCTTCTCCAGCAAAACCATCATGGCAAACACACTTGCCATCCACACACTTTCCACGCTCATGACAGTCATTGGGACAGGTTTTGATGCTGCAATCTTCTCCAGCAAAACCATCATGGCAAACACACTTGCCATCCACACATTTTCCACGCTCATGACAGTCATTGGGACAGGTTTTGATGCTGCAATCTTCTCCAGCAAAACCATCATGGCAAACACACTTGCCATCCACACACTTTCCACGCTCATGACAGTCATTGGGACAGGTTTTGATGCTGCAATCTTCTCCAGCAAAACCATCATGGCAAATGCACTTGCCGTCCACACATTGTCCATGTCCATGGCAGTGACTGGGACAGGTTTTGATGCTGCAATCTTCTCCAGCAAAGCCATGGTGGCAAATGCACTTGCCGTCCACACACTGCCCATGTCCATGGCAGTGATGGGGACAGGTCTTGATGCCACAGTGTTCTCCAGCAAAGCCATCATGGCAAATGCATTTGCCGTCCACACACTCTCCGCGTCCATGGCAGTCATGGGGACAGGTCTTGATGCTGCAGTCTTCTCCAGCAAAGCCAACTTTGCAAATGCACTTCCCGTTGACGCATCGGCCACGATCGTGGCAGTTATTGGGGCAGGAAAGCTCAGAGCAGTCGTCACCTTCATATCCATCATCACAAATACACTCCCCGTTGACGCACTGTCCCCTGTCATTGCAGTTGTCAGGGCAGGAAAGAATGTTGCAGTCCTCACCCTCAAACCCAGGATCACATATGCACTTCCCATTGAAGCAGTGCCCTCTCTGATTGCAGTTATTGAGGCAGGTTAGCTTGGAGCAGTCGTCTCCGCTGTAGCCAATGTTGCAGACGCATTGTCCATTGACGCACCTGCCACGGTGATTGCAGTTTTTGGGGCAGGTAAGCTCCCCACAGTCCTCCCCAGTAAAGCCCTCTTCACAATAGCAGGTTCCATTGTCACAGCGGCCACGGTCATAGCAGTCGTTGGGACAGATGAGCTCGGAGCAGTCAAAGCCCGTCCAAGGCTCGTCACATACACATTCGTCATCCACACAGCGCCCCCTGCCGAGGCAGTTGTTTAGGCAGTTAGTCAAACTGCAGTCCTCACCGATGAAGCCCTCAGCACAGATGCAAGCCCCGTCGATGCACTCTCCATTCTCACTGCAATCCACAGGGCACAGCTCGATGCTGCAGTCCTCACCGCCGAAGCCCTCGAAGCAGATGCACTTGCCATCTTCACAGCGGCCTTGATCCTGGCAAAAGTTGGGACATTCTGGCTCGGAGCAGTTGACGCCCTTCCAACCGGGCTCACACACACAGCTGCAGGTCTCAGTGCTGTAGTTTCCACGGCCACTGCAGTAGGGTTTGGTTGTGACTTCACCTGCTAAAGAGGTTTTTAGTCATTTTTGGCTTATGCTGAGAAACACTTTCATGCTGGTTTAGACAGGAATGGGACTTGTACAGAATTTAACGATTCCTTAATGGTTCCATTAACATTTATTTTAGTACTTTTAAAGAATAAATTCTAAAAAGCAGACATTTTCTTGGCAATTTCAATAATAAAAAATATAAGATTTTTTTTTCAAGATGTGGGTAAATAAATGCAATCCAATAACAGCCATTTGACATGAGCATTGCTAGAAAATACGACACAAACAAAAAATGTGGTAACAATTCGTTTAGATTTGTACAATACTACAGACAAAACACATAATGTGTGTTTTTAACTACATTGTCATATAAACAGTCCATGAAAACTACATTGATTTGTGTCAAAGTTAGCTGAAAGCTGTATGTGTTTGATTTACTAAAATGAACCATTAAAAGAGCCAGTCTTTACAGTCAATTGTAGCACACTGGTTGTGCTACATATTCATGATTCACTACAAAATTCAGATCTTTTTTTTTTTTTTTTTTATATGAATGATACGGCTTCTAAATAAGAAGCAAAAACAATTTTGACAGGCTTGTTTCGAGATCATGGTGAAAAGCTAAGTAATGAGTCACTTGGGAGGATGAAATTAATCAAAATATCTTCATCAATGCAATAACTGTCAGACAGGGAATTTTGGGGATGGCTGATATGTAACTTAATATTGTTTGAACCAATGAAAGATTGCGGCAGGTTTGAGTTAATATTTAGTGATCATTTAGTGACATCTTGTCCTAACCACAAGCAGGTTTGATTATGCAAGCACAAATGTGATACTAAAAGCCAATTGGCTTGGATGGTTACATCTGACAATGACTGGTTATGTATATGTCTACATATATATGCAGAGGGGGGCCAATTTTATTTAGCCTGCTCCTTTCTGCCACATTTTAGATGGAAGCAAATAGCTTTGTTATTTAGATATTCATTCTGATTGGTCAATTTAGTATTGAGCAGAGCCCTTTATGCTTTCAGCCTCTTCTAACCTTCATGTAGTGATTGAACACTGGTCTACCACATGCAAAAATAAAAATATTTTCCATTGTATGTGTCTGTGCGTTATGCGTATTAGTGGATAAAAACAAAGGTTAAAGGGATAGTTCCAAAAATTTAAATTTTGTCAACCCTCACTTTGTTCCAAAACTGTTTACTTTCTTTCTTTTAAAGACGATATTTTGAAAAATGTCTCAGTGTTTATTTTATTTTATTATTTACATTTGTCCATGATACAATGGAAGTCAAAGACACAAATGTTTGGTTAACTATATTCTTTAAAATATCTTCTTGTGTTTTACATAAGAATGAAATGTATGCAGGTTTGGAACAACATGAGGATGAGTAAAGAATTTCCATTTCGGGGTCAGAGATTCCATTTCCACAACTTAGCATTGTTTTGTTTATTTAAATACATTTGTAATGAGGCTCAGCCTCCTATAATGGACTACCAAAGTATCTATGTAATATTTGGCCTTACCTGTAACCTGAGCACTACAGCAGCCTGTTCCACTGGTGCACTGCTCTCTTAGACTGGATACCTCTGCCTCCAGCATTTCCAGCCTGTTCAGAAGATCCTTCAGGTCAGGCATGTGGTTATCACAACCGCAAGCTTGCTTAGGAATATTAATCCTATGTGTAAAAACAATCTGATTCTCTCCATCCATGGTGTGTTCTATGTGTTGGTCAGACTGCAGATTGGCCGGTTTTGGCTTCACTGGTGTTGTTCCAGGTGAATCCAAGTCCACAGAGCACAGGGATCCAGAGGGAACGTTGATGTTGTATACATGGTTAAAAACCACAGGCTGATCAGGACTTGGGAGGGTCAAGTTCTCAGTGGTCGGTGACAGTGATTCTCTTCTGTGTCTAATTACTCTTTTCACCAGGCCAGCACTAGAGAGATGAACTAACAAGGCTACTGCCACACAGGCCAGTAGCAGGCCTCGCACCCCCATGATGATTTGCTCCCTGACTCTTCTTACTTGTGTGATTGTTCAAACTGTTTTAAGATACTGGAGATGTGGGTTTGATCCTGTAAAATGGAATTAGAACAGTCACTCAGATTGCTTTTACACATTTCATTCTAATGCATGTCCAGTGTGAATCCAGTCTCAAATTGTACTTACAAAATGGAAAATGAAACATGCATTACATAAATAATGAAAAAAATCAGTCATTAAATTAATCTTAAAAACATTTACAGATAATTATAATGCTTCAGCAATATTTCTTAAGCACAATTAAAAACAACAGACAAAATGAATGTTAATTTAAATAAATCATTGCATCTTAAATATACATTTTAAACCAATATTAAAAATAAAATAATATGAAAATAAGTCATTTATATGAATGAAAAAAATCTAAGGTATGTAGTGTATTTGTATCATAGACTTTGCATAGCAAATCATGCTAACAGACATAAGAAAAACGAAAAGGAAATGTTTTAATCCTCGACTCGTGTTTCCTTTCCAACCAGAATTAATTATATTCTAAAATTATAACTAAAGCAAACCATATCCCACTAGGGAGTGTTCATATTCAGAATAAAATTTCCAGCCAAAAAACAATAAAAAAACAACACACAATTAAGCATACATGCCAGTCAGCAACACTGCAGGATAGACTAAGTACAACTCAGGTTATAGTTGCCTTGGTTTCCACAAAGATCAGCTCTGGCCAATGAAAGCAAGGCAAACTTTAGCTCAGGAGCGAGGGCTCCAGCAGTGTTTCCTATGACAGGCTGCCATGACACACAGCAGGCAACACCTGAATCTGAGGAGTGTACTCTCCTCTCTGATGCTCTGCCTACAGCCCATGCTGACAGATTAATACTCGTGCAGAGGAGACCATCTGCAGCGCTTCCGCTAGCGTAGGTGTTCAGAGTTCACGCTTCTCATAAAAGTTAGCATTCTTTGACCATTCTCCAGACAGCAGCAGAGTTATGCATTAAAACACAACACTTTCCTCATTAAAAAGTTAGAAGTATAGTTTTTGCAGGGCTCGGGAGGCTTGTCACCTCACCAAGTGCAATGGTCTGTTACAAATTTAATTAAAATAAAATGCCTGTAATACCTTTTCAAGCATGTTACTGTGCTGCATTATTGGGTGTAACAGGGAGATTGAGGATGTCTGTGTTTAAAGAGTCCTGACGCGCATGTCATATGGTCACATACTTGGCAACTACAGGATTGTAGATTTAGTTTTCCATATAGCTGTTTTCCTGAATGTTATGAAAACCAAATGGGACCCATTTAAGATGGAAATAACCACCTTCTCAAAGTGCTGACACACTGACTTTTCAATACCATAAAATACCCAATATTTATGTCAAATTAAGTACATTTATGTGTGCATTTTTCAGCCTGCACCTTGCCTAGCCATTCAAACACATTTAACCCCTTAACATTTATTATTTTAATTAGATTTTTTAAAAGAGTCTTTATATTTTACAATGCTGAATTGGACATAACAGAGATCACTCAAAATTTACAATTCTTTAATCATTTCGAAAATATTTTTAAGAATGCTTTTGTGCATTTAATGAAAGTCAGTGTGGTCAATGACAACACTGACTGGACCCCATTCACTGCAGACACACACAAAAAATAATAATAATAATAAAAATTAAAAAATAATAATAAATAAATAAAATATCTTGCAAAATATCTTCTTTGTGCTCCACAGAAGAAAGAATGTCATACAGGTTTGGAAAGATGTGAGGGCATCTAAATGATGACAGAATTTTCTTTAATTTTTTGGTGAATTATACTTTAAGGCAAACCCTCCAGTCCTTCAGTAGCAAAAGAGCAATACAAAGTGGTTACACAGATCATAATTTTGTCACGGCTGCAGGGGGCTGACTCAAAGCCACAGCTTGCAAGGTCAATAGCAGGTAATATCTTTTCAGGATCTGTTTAGTAAGTGGAGAGCTCGCTTTGACATGTGATTAACAGGACTGACAGATGAGCTCCAGCGAGAGGGATCCCACGCTGCTGCCGCCCATCCGTGATTAGACAGACAGGGATGAGCGCTTCTGTGATGGAGCGCTTAAAGGGGGCTTGATGATGGGAGACTCCCGATCTGGACCCTCGGGGGCGAAGGGGACCTACTCAGCTTCTTGTTCCTCACATCTAAACCCTAGGATTAAATCAGCAAAATAGGCAGAAAATTGCTTTGAGTCGCTTTGCGGTTTTAGTTCTGGATGGGTAGCTGGCTTTTTCACTTTGAAACCTGGCTTGTCGCCACAAAAATCGAAGAAAGAAAATGAATTTGAAAGACCAAGCTGGTCTTTGTGTGAGCATTTGCCCTTAACCCCTGGCGAAGGTGGACTGTAAATGTGAAAAATGAAATATAATGAGGACAACTTGGCTTCATGGCAGCAATGATGGATATGCTAGCCTATGAAAGAATTAGCAGTTATTAACATTAGATTGGAAAAGATTTCTTCATTTTCTTTGCATTTTCAACAGCGAGAAATAGACAAAGCCAGTCTCTTTTATTAGAGCTCCATCAATACAGTGCTGAGCTCGGAACAGTATGCTAATGCTGCTGCTTACTGGCACTTTCAGATAAACCAGACACAAAGTGACTGCTGCTTTCTCATGCCAGGTCTAGTTTTTACACATTGTTACTTTCTCAGACTCTGGCTGGGCCAGTTGGCTTCCGTGTGTCTAATGTGAGCGGAATTTCAATGGGGGGTGAACCTGCTGGCACACATATTTAGTGCCAGTGATCTAAATTGGTCCTGCGTTGTGTTAAGTGCTGAATGCTGACTAGAGCATTTGAAAGGCAGAATACCTCACACAGAGACCAGATGAATACTTTTGTAAGTCATAAATTATAGTGACAGTTGAAACGATTCTTCCACCACACCAATGTGCCACAAACAAATTAGCTTACTTGCTATTTGTTAAATTAGAAGTTTGCAGCTCCTCACATAATTGAGCAATTAGCAAGTTAGCGGTTTGGGACCATGGCATAATTAGCTGTGATCTGATGCATACTACAAAGACATAAAATATAAAAGGAATATGCCAAAAACCAGATCACAAACTACAAAACCTATTATTATTGTAAAGTGGAGGGGAATTAGTAACACATTTTATTGAGATGACAACTGTTGAAGTGTTTGAAATAAAATCAAATCAAATCTAGGCTTTTCTTCCTGACTTTAGAGGACTGATGAGGTGGTAAATTATCTGTTAAATAGCTGGTTATTGAACTGTAAAAAATGCTGTGGTTGCATTAACAGTTCATAAAATCAAATCTAGGCTTTTCTTCCTGACTTTAGAGGACTGATGAGGTGGTAAATTATCTGTTAAATAGCCGGTTATTGAACTGTAAAAAATGCTGTGGTTGCATTAACAGTTCATTGTTTCATATTCAATGATTAGAGATGACATTCATCTACAGTCTGTTGAACAGAGGGGAAGCACAACTCTTCCACAGTTTATTCCTATGAAATCATCAAGCAGACTCAGTTTTGTAGGTCACCCATGACAGAAAGCACTTGCCTTCACTGGGACGCAGCCTTAATATGGGTCGCTCGCAGTAGTGCATGAATTGGTATTGTCTAGACTCTATTCACCTTAATAGATGTAATAAAATGCCCTGACAGGTTGTTTAATACTGGGAAGGAGTCAATGATGAAAAAAATATTTCTCCCAGAGGTACATCCTATCATCGTATCATTCCTCCAGGTCAAACTTCATTAAAAATCAATATGTATGAAATTGAGTAAATAATTCTTAATCCAGTCAGCAAAGCAGTAAACCTGCTGAAAGGTGTCTGATCTGTGGCGAAGACCCAAAAAATGCTGATAAATCCTTATTAAAAACATTACAAATATGAGTATGGTGTCATTGAGAAGTGGATGCTTATCGATGGCATGGTTTTCCAAGGTCATAATCAGACAGAGGTCTGCTGAAACCAGCACCATGAAGCAGCTCATAATCATCCAACACAGAGATGGATTTCCAGAACAGCTCAATGGTGTGTGCTCTCAGATCGATGGCAAGGCATATAGCCACTGTTATTGTTTCATAAATGGATTTGTAAGTCATCGCCTTCCTGAGCAATGCTCATTTAGGAGGAGTAGCTCAGTTGACCATTAGACCTTCCATTTTATTCTGTTCTTTCTTTCTATAGTTCTGCAGTTCTTCTTCTTTCTTACTGATATTTTTCATCTGTCTGACATCCTGTTACTTTTAAGCTGTGATGTGAATGCAGAATGTGCATTGTGACTGTCCACTGGCCTCAAACGAGCTGATGATTGTCTATGCCTCGCTACTCTATTTTCCTTGGCTTGTCTGTGCTTCAAAAGGAAGTAAGTCATATCTTGCAGTGGGTTCACTGAGCAGATTCAAACAAATGAATATGTCTGGCAATCATAAACACGCAGACGTGCTGCCTCACCACTGTATGTGCAATGTGAGCTTAAAGGGCTCTCAAATGCCACATAAAGTGATCTCTCACCCAACACATTCTCATGGCATTTCACCCACCGGTGGATTGACAGCAAAGTGTGAAACCAAAACCTAAAAACATACGCCACTGTGTATTATATTTCCAGCAATGCCATTCTCATAATAATAAGATAAAGTAATTATTAATCTTGCATCTGATTTCATTGCCAGAATTTAAAGGTATTTTTTCTTTAATTCAATTTTAAACCGAAACCGGCATGCTGAAATGTTCTGTTTTTATTACTGATCATTCCATTCATGTGGGCTATTTTTTATCTAGTAGAGGCATAAGATTACATGCAGACTGATAAGTGAAAGGCAATGCAGGTTGTTTTCACAATGAAAAAGCTGGGTTTCATGACAGTCGAGCCCCATTTACAGAGCTCTAATGATGCTCGCAGATCTGATTGCACCGATAGGAGGTGTGTGTGTGTAAGTGAGCGATAAGCCGGGCTGGTGTATGGGCAGAGATAGAGGTGTTTGCACTGCTCTGAATGGACCTGTGGTTCGCTGACATTGCTGCACTTTCACCAGAGAGGCATTCAAAGCGGACACGATAGAGCTAGGATGCCAAAGGTGAACTCCATCATGCTGATTAAGAAGAAATGGAAAGTTTAGGACATGTCAGTCACCATCTGAGACCAGAGACACTAGAGAAGTCTACTGGGAATGAAGCTGAATAATTCCTGACTTCAGCTTCCATGTGTGCTTTCTCTTAAAGTCCAGATGGAAGGAATGAAGGAGGAACATTTGTTACTTGCCGTCTCATTTTACATTTTCAGCACTGGTGACCCCGTGTTTATTAGCTTAACCTCTGTTACAGCCAGAAAAGCAGCCTCATATGTTCAGACCTTAAAAGCACAAACTCCTGCTAATTCTGACTCCTGTTTGTTGCAACAAAGTTCAAACACTATTTTTGCACCATGCAGACAGTGCCTCGCATATTGGTCTTAGAAAGGTAAATTTGTTTTACAATTTTTTTGTTTTCTAAAGGATATATTGTGGTCTGGCAGGAACGGCAAAGAATAAAAGACCGTATTTTATCTCGTATTTGCTACAGAGTAAAAAGACTTATTTGAACTTGGAGGTCATTTTTTCATAGGCACAAAGCAATCCCTTCCCAAAATGGAAAGCTATTGATCATTCTTTCCTGTTCTAGAAAAATAATAAAAGCTGGTATGTTTTTTGTTTGTGTGTAACAGGAAATTGCTTTTTCTCCAACGCCAAGAAATTTAGTTTTTCCTCTTTTTGACTTGTTGAAGATAAGCCATGATCAAGTGTGATTTAGCATTCTCTGAAAAAATACCTATAAATTGCATGCGGCCAGATCCAATTACTTACACTACATACCTATAGTAATTAGCTTCATCACAGTATGATCTTCTGAGACTGAGCAACAAGCTCTTTCAACTTATTGACCCTATTGAATGTTTTTCCTCCTTCTGGAAAGAAAAATCTGTTTTCCCACACTGAAATGCAAGAATATTGACTGGGAGATTAAGACATCTATTTTAACTGTTCATATTGGAGGCAGAATTGTCATCAATTCAGATACTCTGATTCTCTTTTACAACATTCAAAACTCTTCTGCTAACTTAAAACCTTACCTACCCAGGTTTGTTGTGATGAATGCATTCTAGCAGGCAGGGTCACTGACAACTAACCAGAGTTCCTCACTTCTGAGGAAGACACGTGGGCTCATCTCTTGGCTGCCATCGATAGGGACACTGTCTGTGCTTTGAGCTCATGGTTTCCTAGCCATGTTACATTAGCATGAGACAGCCATTAAAACCTTCTGGGGCTGTGACACTTTAACACACTGAAGTCTACTGATGAAATCTTTGTTCACTGATGCCGACAAATCATTCTGAATGCCTCTGTGGCTAATTTTGAGTGTGGAAGAAAATAATCCTTCTTTACAGAGCATTTTCAAAGAGACCGACAGACAGTCAGACAGACTGAAAAAAAGAATGAAAAAAGACTTTTTAAAAGTTCAACTTGACAAACCATCATAAAAACATTGAGTAACTTTGTTCATTTTATTTATCTTTATTTGTCTGCCAAAATAACTTAATGAATTTTAATAATCTTAATTTGGTTGCTTTCCTTGGCAAAATATTGATATATGTGATTAATTGTGATTAGTTAATTTGTGACTAATTAATCAGCATTTCATGTAATTAATTAAATTACAATATTTAATTGATAGACAGACCTATAATAGACAAACAAATTGATACAGAGATGGAAAGATAGACAGACAGACAGACAGACTGACAGACAGACAACCACAGGAGAACACAGAGGGTCCAATAGCCGCTCCAAGTGCATTGCCAGGCCAGGAGCAGAGATGACAGCTGTTCAAACAAAGGCTAGTTTCCCACTCAGCTTTGTTCTGAGTGGCACTGTCAATGAATACACTGCACATAGCATCATAAAACATTTAAACACTCCGTCTAGGCAACAACCATGTGTGGTTGGCACTTCTAATGTCTTCAAGATAATGATGGCATAGAGCGCTGAGGAGATTTGAACAACTCAGGAGGCATTGACCTCACACAACAAAACAGATCAAATATTAGGGCTAGTATGAAATAGGAATGTTTAATGCGTTCAGTTGTATTCTGAAAACAGTCACATCACATTTCTTTTTCTCAAAAAAGAACTTAAAGCGAAGAAAACTTAACCAAGAATCCTTTATGCAGTCATGAGTTTTGCCCCTCAATGCTAACGACTAAGTTTCCTTCATTCCCAGAAGAACCTCCCTCCCATTTAGGACCCTTGGATCCAGGGGGTCTCTGTCATTGACCCCCACCTTGTTCACTATACGCACTTATAAGGCATCTCTCAGCCCCTGCGTTTCCCAGCCTAGACCCCTCCCCCAGCGCCACACACGCACATCTTCTCATCACCTCAGTTTCTCCATTCTCCTAAACGGATACAACCCATCAGTAAGGACAGCGCACTGATCCGAGAACCGTTCAACCCCCTCCACCCCCCACCCCCCACCACGGCTGAGGCGAGAGAAAAGAACTGGCAGCTGACAGCGGAGCTACACGAGGAGCAGCAGACTAAAGAGAGAAGTGCTAACACAAACCAGCTGCTGCTCTCCCTGGCTGGAGAGAGGACAGAGATCCTGGAAAGGGATAACACCGTCAGCCAGGTAACGGACACCGGCTGACCCACAGCTGCAGACAAGCCCACCACGTGTAGAGTTACGCCAAACTATCAGCGCTCAGAGCACACGCTACTGTATTCCCCCCTCAAGTGGAGCTGGAATAATTGCTGAGCTTAAAACAAATGTGGATCACTTCCCCTATAAACCATAATGAGCAGCCTAAAGCAAGTCAATGCATCAGCCTTAGAAGTCCCTAGCTAACAATTACACTGTCAGAAAACATGTGCAAAAACTGTACATTTAGGGGTACAATAGCTTGTCAATGGGGCAGTACCTTTAAAGGTACATCTTTGTGCTACATTTACCCCTAAAAGGTGCATTACTACTCTAAGGTACTAATATTAATAAGTTGTCCTTTTAAGGGTACTGCCTCAGTGACAAACTGTTGTACACCTAAAGATAAAATTTTTGCACAGTGTACAATATGACTCTTGTTATACAACAGTATTACAACGTGGCTCAACATCCTTTAAACCATAATTCAGATTTAGCATTTAATAACACTCATGAAGAGCACAGAGTCATTTAACATGCAAATCTGTCACACTAACAGGTAGATGGAAGTGACTTGAAGCATCACAGCTTACCTTAGTGAGACCAATCCTCCTCTACAGGCTCAGAGACGTGCCTCCGTCTAGGGAACTGCGATGTGTTGCCAAACGAAAGGTTAAAAACATCAGGAACTCTTGAAGTGCTTTTTAATTTTCTTTAGACAGATGACAGTCCTGTCATTCCCTGCTGTCTCTCTGCTCTCAGTGAGAGTGCTCCATCCAGCCAGTGTATGTCTGCTGATGCTGAGAGGGAATGAGTGAAAGAGAGAGAGAGAGGGAGGGAGAAGTCCCTTTCTTTTAAACAGTAGACACTTTGCGGTCAGACCCCACTCCCACCTACCACTCTCTTATATGCATCCCCCTTCCCTTTCTCCCTCTGACTGGAAGCTGAGGAGCTGAAACGGGATGCCTCAAGGCTGAGTCGCAAACTCACACACACACACACACACACACACTAAGAAGAGAGGAGGAGAAAGAGAAAAAGAGAGAGACCATTTACTACAAACTGGAGCAGCCAATGACTGGATGAAAGGGATATATCCCAAGCTGCATTAACATACATTTCAGATTAGAATTAACAGGGAGGATAAAGGAGGAAGGACCTTGTGTGTTTGATGACGAGCATGACACGGCGGATGATGGGATTATGTACGGTGATCAGCATAATCAACCTTTAATCCCCCAAATCCAACCTCGCCATGGAAAAAAACCCCCAAAAAGAATAGTTTTTGTCAAGGTTGGTTCTCCCTTTTTTAAACCTTAAACACCTCTCCTAAGTGGAACCATCTCTGTGCCGTAACCTCCGGCTTTTCGTGCTCCCCTGCGCTTCTGTAAATACTCTTCCCTTTCAGAGTGTCAGGTTATTCACCTTTCCATCTGCACTACCCACAGTCACCTCCCCCCACGTGCACTGCAGGTAGAAGAACATCTAACCAAGCCAGCTGCAATTACCGGACTATACGGCACCCGGCGTTTTGTGCAAACAGCAGCTTTTCTTGAAATAAGCATAGAACAAAGAGCCAGCGGATCAGATTTTTCACTCCAGGCTTCCTCGTTTCAAACGAGAAACATATTTCATTAGCGATGAGATGATGTCTCTCGTCGTGTCAAAAACTGACCTTTAGTCCTCTTGGGGGGCAACACGGAGGCACCCGTGGAGACGGGGAGCTCGAACCCCCAGAGAGGAATCAAGAACGCTTTTTTCTGTTGAGAGAAAATCAACCCCCATCAGCCTGTGCTCAATAAATCATGAATCTGTGATGATATGCCCGGTCGACATGGGATTTTAATCTAGGTCTCATTTCAGAGAGAGAATCACTACATTTCAAATCAGGCCCAGGCCCAAGTTGTTGTTTTTTTCCTGTCACGAGGCAAAAATAATATATCAATTTCAGGTTCGCCTTGAATGGAAAAGTACAATGTGAGGAACAGAGATGAACAGGCATAGGATATTTCCCAAGGTGAACTCCACAGAGAGATGCTCTTGGTAATGGTGTGCATGTTTGTGTTTTTCTGCAAATGTACAGTATATATGTGGTGGGTGGTGAATGGAAAAGCAGCCAGAGTGAGATGTCAAGTCCCAATCCTTTATAAGAGACTTTATGAAAGTGCATTAATATAACGCCCACAATAATGTCATATATCCAGTCAGTATGTCTATCTATTTATGTCTGCTGATATGCACAGAACATAACACAATTGAAGTGCATGAACATCAGTGAGTGAGTGTGTGTATGTGTACACATCTTTTTTCTCAGGGTCTCTATCTTCCTGAGAACACTATAACCCCTCTCCATCTGTTCGTACTCTCACCTTTCTCTCACACTCTTTCCTTCACTGAATCACAGCGCTTCTCGCAGGGAATAGCAGTGGGAGCGGGAGCCCTCCAGGTTCGTCAGGCGTCCCTGTGCTGTTGACATCCACGGGAAAATGCATCCACCAACTGATTTCCCAGATGACAACGATGTGCGCATCGTTTCCCAAACAGCCAATTTCTTCTAGCCGTAACCAGACATGCTTGTGAGAAGATGTTTAGACTCATTGCAGTGTTTAAAAAGAGGCACA
Source organism: Sinocyclocheilus grahami (assembly GCF_001515645.1). Taxonomy (NCBI): domain Eukaryota; kingdom Metazoa; phylum Chordata; class Actinopteri; order Cypriniformes; family Cyprinidae; genus Sinocyclocheilus; species Sinocyclocheilus grahami. The sequence goes on from NW_015505894.1 coordinate 162,104, forward strand.
TTTAGATCCTCTGAGTCAGAGGGGAAAAACAGGCAAACACTGGTGTCTGCTTGTTGGGAAATCTACTTTGAAATTGAAGTAACTACTCATAATTCAAACTACAGTCAAATTACCTGCATGCAGCTCACTAAAACAGCAGCAACAGCATGAACATACATACTGCATAGACATAGACCTCCTCATCATGCACATATACAATGAACTATTATATTTTTTATAATAGCTATAGTTAGCTATACTACAAGCAACTAACAAAAGAACATTAAAGCTATAAAGGGCTTATATTTATTTAAGCTAAAAAAGCAGTGTTGCTTGGTAAATTTATTTTATTTTAAGGATTTTTAGATATATTACTAAGGAAAAGAAGTGAAAATATTAAAACACTTTAACGCTGGTGTATGCAGTTTCTGCATTCCTAGTGTCACTTAGTGGAACTACAAAAATAAACAACCTTTGCAAACGCCCCTTTCATGTCTTTCATTGTCTTCAAGTCTTCAAATTTTGGCTTGCACTTCTGTAAAGTCTCTTTTTCCACACCAGCTAAACAATCTCTGGCGCAGCTACAGTAGCCACGCCCCAAACTCTCGCTATTGGCTGCGCAGAGGTATGCAAAAACACAGGTTGACAGACTCATTAAACATTGGATGCAATAATTGGACAAACTTTTTACGGTCCATTTTATGAGCCTTCCACAGAAGATATATATATATTTTATATTTGAACCCCTTTAATTATTGATTACTATCAGGATGGAATTAAACTTTCAACCAGCAAAACAAAAAATGTTTCAACACTAGCTTTAAGAAGTCAGTTATTGGAGTGTAAATATATTCATATCTGATTCATATCTAATTTACAATCTGATCAGAGCTGTTTTTCTGACACACAAAAAAAGTCTTTGAATGAATAATCAGCATCAAACTTCAGCGAATTAATTGACACTTAAAAAATTAATGGCAGCATTTAACAAAATATTTCAGGATCCAAAATAAGGGACTCAAATAACTGAATCGTTGATTTTATTTTTATCAGTTCATTTAAAAGTACTGACATAACTATCCTAACTGATTAACAATTATTAATTTTTGACATTCCAACACTAAACAGGGAGAAGCATTTTTGGTTATCTCAGCTCACTTGGCAGTGAACCTGTATATGCAAACAATATGCCATGAGAAACAATTTGGTCTTGTTACTTTGCTACTTGTTGGAAAGAGAAATTTGTTACTGGAATAAAACAGTATTGGTTTAAAAACAACGAAACTAATGCCAAACATCAGAAAAATGTAGCTCCCAATGCTGGTCTGTTGCTTACAGCTTTTAAAAGAGCTTTTTCAACCATTGCTTAAACACAAAGCAACAGGGAGTTGCACTATACTTTCATATAATTCTAAACATATCGTTTTTCTTACAAGTGTCTCGGTACATATTTTTCCACATTACTCCACATTTGCTGGCTATAACCAAATCTACCCAGAGGTACGGGCTCTACAAATTAAAGAAAAGGTTGCTGAGAGCACAGCTCGCATTGAGTTCATTTACCCACGTAATTGGTGGCAGTCCATTCGCAGAAAGAGCGAGGACTTGACGGCTAGCAGGGCACTTTCTATCAGCACAAGTGAGATCTAATTATGAAAGGAGAAGCCCTGCCTGCGGCTGGGTAAAGTGTCAGAGGAGAAGGGAGCAATGATGAGACAGGACTCACAACTCACAGTCACACTCATGACCCGGACAGACCTGTTTACCTCATTAAAAATTAATTCACAGGTAATATTGGCTTGTGTCCCATGCCCTCCCTGTCCTCCCAAGTCTTAGCTTTATCTATTATGCAGGAGGGAGCCTGTGCGGGATGGGTTAACTGAGGGAAGGTCATTTAGACGGCTCGTAGAAGTTACTCTTGGAGCGCTGCAACCCAGACTTAGCCACCAGGTCTGGGAAATTAAAACACTAATGGCCTGTGTGAGTGTAAAAAGCATAGATTAAGTGGAAGGAGAACCAGTGAAATGGCCATCAGTGAAATGGGCCTGCGGTCATAATTGGGCATGATTCATAATTTATAAAGCAAAGATAGGGATTGGCATGAATAAAGAACGGCACAGGAAGAGGTGAAAGGCTATTTTCTACCCTCCACATTTATGCATTAATCCAGCATAGGCAATGCAGTGAATTATGGTCATTAGGCTTTGGGAAATGAAAAACAGCCATTACGGCCCTCAAGGGTAGCTTTTTACAAAATACCGAGACCAAAACAAGAGAGGGGATGAAAGAATTGTTGCAGACACATGTGATTTGGTGATATAGTGAAAAAGAGTGATGTTTCGGACCACACACTGGTCACCATCGCTGTGCACGTACATAAAAAGCCTGTACATTTCTCAGGACAAAGACAACAGATTAGACTTTTCGGTGACCCCGGTGACCCGACAACCTCTGAGGGGTTCAGACCTCAGGAGCCACGGAAATTGTGTCAGACTTTGCTTCTGCTTTTGTTAGCAAATAGTAGATGAGCATCTCTCTGGCAGCGAGGTATGTGAAGATCCATAAAAATGAAAGATTAACATGCGCTCTGAGAAACTGCACTACAAATACCATGTAAGATCACACTACACTGCATTATCTATTGTTTTTACCACACATACTGAAGGTCTTTTTATCCGTTTTGATGATAAGATGGAAAAGAATGAGGCGCAGCCTCAAAGAACATTTACTATCGTTCAGGGTAATTTAGAGAGCAGAATCTGCATCTTTCATTCTTCTTCGGTTCTGTATGTTTTTACAAAGACATGATGTTTTTTTTTTATTCAGCAGGGAAATGGAAATGCCTACACATTCCTTTAACACCAACAGCACTGACCAAATGATAGAAAGACAAATAAGCCGTATCCTTCAGAGCAGCTCATGACATTGTGAGCCCAGTGAAAGCATTGGGTTGGGGGTTGACAGAGATATCAGTGCTCAAAGAGGATTCTATAGAGTGAATAAGAGATGGACGAATGCTCGGTTCCCATAGCTCCTGAGACACAGGCAGCACAAACACTCATACATCATTAACATTTATGCAAATACCAGCAAAGTTTGCAGGCTTGTTAATGAATATTCATGTTCTGTATAATGCAGGTTTGATGCTTATATACATACATACTCACAAATAATTAACTATGACTGTCTCAAAAGAATTCATATAAGGAAGACACAATATTTTCGAGGCTATACTTCTTTACTACTTACATGCAGACCCATACAGAATAAACAGAATTTTGTATATTTTCTGCTCTGATTTTATGGAAAACTGATGGGAAAATATGTTAAACAGAAGCTAATACTAGACTGTAAACTCTTATTTGTTGCTGAAAACATGATACAGTAAACTATTTAATAAAATAAAAAAACAAGCTGCATGAAACTTGAAAAGTCATTCCAATTTTGTGAAAATCTTAAAATCTAAAATCTATGAACCATTGCTTTAAAAATCTAATGACACTGCACACCGGCCATGTGCAGTTCTTATTTAAGAGAACCTATAGTATCAATAGATGAGAGGACCACAGAGATGGATTGGTATATCAGTTGTATTTAATACAGAAAAGTTTTACCTAGTATTTAAAATGATTCTAAAACTGTCCAGAGCTGAAATAGCTACATGTTTACAGCGGACAGGGGTCAAATATGAGGTAGGTCAATTATGAATTTTAATGAGTGCATGAGCTCAAACTGAACATTACTGGAATGTCAAAGCAACAGATTAATCAATTATGTCATATCATGCATATTTAAAGAGTATGCAATAATCAGGGCTGTAGTAATATGTCAAATTTCAGTATCTGTCTCCCTGTTCTCCTTTTTGGAAATAATTGTCACATTCTAAGAGTAAAGCTACAATTAGTGCCCACTTACCTGCCTTTCAGAAAATCAGTTAGAACTTACTGGGTGAACATGATGTCATCTAATTAATATTCATGAGTTAGGCTGATAAGGTTTATAATGCGTCTCTTCTACTCCCCTACTGAGAAACTCTTGCTCTAGTATTCGGTACTTCATTAATATGTGCCTCTTTAAATGTCTCATGCAACACAAATTTACAAGAAGCAGAGGGGAGAGACACACGTTAAGACTAATGAATCTGATTCAGACCTCTTCTCTGACAGGCTTTGGTGATTGATGTCCACTCTCCCTGAATGTCTGATATTTCACTCCTCTCTTCATCTCCCCTTCTTTTCTTTCAAGACACCCCATCCTTCCCTCTGTCCTCCTCCATCTGCCTTTCTGCAATCAGCTCTGATGACATTGTACAATGTCCCACAGATACCATGTAATCCCCAACCCACAAACAACTCTGAGGAAAAATTGTGTACGTCCTCTGACTTTCACCAGTTGTGACAAAAGACAACACTCTTATCCAATGTCCCCTGCCTCTCCTTCCCTTCACCAAATAAATGGGGTAATACATCAGTTAAGGCATGTTGTGGCACTTTTATCACAAATGTGCAGTCTTTCTCTTCACCCTATCGACTCAGGAAATATTGAGCTCAATATGAGCGTCTATCCAGGCCCACAGAGTATAAAGCCATATCTCCGGCAGTGCTGGGAATGAAGCACCGCTGCCAGTGCTGAGTACAGAGACAGACCGCCAGTTTGGACGGATGATTTATTCATATGAAGCAGGTAGAGGCGCAAAACTGTGTGTCAGGGTGTATTTCTGCAGAGATTAAGGTGTCCTAGAGGTTTATGTCTCCGGTTCGACAAGCTAGAAGTGCAATAACACATGTTGACTGCATGCCACAGACAAGACTAAGCTTTGGTACACCCAGCAAAGCTTTACAAAGTTGTCTTTTCACAAGCAAAGGACTACAAATCCTGTAGTTTAGGAAACTCTTTCATCTGTAGTTGATAACTGTCTAAAAAGGAGTCTATAATTGACTTTTTTAAGCGTAGTGATTTTTTTTTTTACTTAATCTTATATGGCATATGCATATATACATTTGTGTATATGTCGGCCATGAGGGTTAAGGAATTATATTTTTCAAATTTGAAAATATGAAAATCTCATTTAAACCACCAAATGCCAAAATACATCACAAAATTCACATCAAGTGGAACAAAAATACATTTACATCTCTTAAATACATTTTGGGCAAATATAAAATGTATTTTTAATATATTTTGAAAATAAATAATATATAAATAAATAATATAAAAAATACATGTAAAATAAAAAACGTTTTAGTCTAAAAATATACGAGTAAATGTTAACTAAATTAAACATCAAATCAACGAAAACGTTTGAAAAATACGTTAATGTAAATATATGTAAAAAATTATAGGCAGAGGGTGAACCGATGACCCATCTGAATGCCTCTGATTGGCCATTGCATTCATAAACTCAACAGACTCATGTGTGATTGATTATAATGCACAACCCTGTAAAAATACGTAAAAAGAATGATTATGCAACGTGAGCAGATCTAAATTTAATGGTGCAATCAACACTTCATTTTCATTTTATTCATGACAGATTTAGTTTAACTGTGCACCAGCATTTTTGACCCAATCCCCCGTAAATTACCGCCTTGCCCAGCCTTACACATGCTCCGCCTATGGTTAAAATCTAAGGTAACCCTTTATTCTGATAGAGTATTAGTAGACTGTCTGCTTAAAATCTGCTAACACTTTAAGTAACTTTTTAAGAACATGTCAACTTATTCCACTAACTCTACCCTAACCTAACAGTCTAATACTCTATTAAGAGTCTCTTTTTTATATATTTCTAAAAACATGTTTTTGCCGTAGTGAAGATAGCTAGCCGCTGAATGGATTGAAAGAGCGATGTGGGGTTTTTTGCACTGCAAGCATGACAAGAGATATCCTGGATAGTCTCTTTTAAGACTCGGGCTTTGTGATCGGTCTGAACTGTGGATCGTCTTCACTCTCACTGGCTCTTTGTCTCTTTTCTGCCAGGCCTCTCTGCTTAGATGAATGAGAGGGCGGGGAAGGAACAAAGAGGGGTATTTTACTGGGCAGATGAGCTGAGTTGAGGTTATGGCAGCTATCTCTATGGAGAGCTGCTGGGAATGCTCCTGATGGATGTCATTCTTATGCTGATCTTAGACCAGCTCCATTTTTCTAAAAGGTATACAATACCCAGTATGAGAGAGACAGAGGAGCAGATCCCAGATCAGTCTGGAAGTGTCTTCTGTCAGCACCGCACAGTCAACTCAGTATTACATACAGTGTCAGCCTCTGCAAAGTGTGTGTGTAGCCTGTACACACCCCTCATTTGTATCTGTCTTTCTGCACCTGTCTCAGCCAAACGCCTGCTCCCTTAAAGAGTTAGTTCACCTAAAAATGAAAATTCTGTCATTAATTACTCACTCTCGTGTTGTTCGAAACCCGTAAGACCTTTGTTCATCTTCGGAACACAATTTAAGATATTTTTGATGAAATTTGAGGGCTCTCTGACCCTCCCATAGACAGCTAGGTAACTACCACGTTCAAGGTCCAGAAAAGTACCAAGATGACCGACAAAGTAGTCCGTGTGACATCAGTGAACGAAGGTCTTACAGGTTTCGAACAACACGAGGGTGAGTAATTAATGACAGAATTTTCATTTTTGGGTGAACTAACCCTTTAATGCTGATTAGGCTGTTTTATTTTATGACTAATATATATATATATATATAATTATATATAACTAATTAAATAAAATAAATTTTAGAAAGCTGTATACATGATTTTAAGTAAAAAAAAAAAAGATAATTGAATTATGCCGTCTTAAAATACTTTATGACCAAACTCTAATGCAGCATCACATATGCAATTCCAGAATGCATTGAGACAAGTTCAGCATAAAAAAAAAAATCCAAGATGAAAAGAGAAATGTTCAATACATCCATTCATCTTCCAAACCACTTGTCTTCTATGGGGTATCGGGATGTTGAATACAAATACTCTAAATTATGACCGCAAATGAATAATATTATATCATATTTCATTCCATACTGAAATTTACTGCTTATAATGTCATTGTGATTCAAAACATATTATTATTGTTTACTGAATAAATAGTAAATCCAGTAAATAAATCCATAAAATATATTATATTACTAAATACAAGTCTATGATATGTACTTTTATAGTTTTATAGTACTGTGCACCATTGTTAATGACAAACTTCATTGAAATCAATTGTGAGTTTATTTATGTGATGGGTGAACTATTCTTTTTTAAAAGGTTTCATGTTTAGGAGGCAGTTCACTTTAAGTTTTGGAACAGAGCTATATATTTAAGTATGAAATATTGCAGAAGCCTACGTAGTGATATCTACAAATATGCTCTTCTCAGTAAGGTATATGCACCTCTGTGTTATCTAGACTGACTTTAAAATGTCATATTCTCACTGTGATAGACTGCCATTTATGTATCTGCTTTCACAAGACCTCTGAAATAGCATTCCCTGGCAAAGCGACTACTTCATCCCAGTTCCAAACGATGTCCGTCTTCTACAAGATCCTGTCCTTCACTCTCTCTCCCGCTCTCTCTTTCTCTCTGCTTCTTATCACTTCTTTCTGTCATCTGCATATCCACATCCCTTGTGTGAGTAATCCTGCAGGGTGCTAAATAGAGGACAAGTCACGCCTCAGCACGTCAGCTGGTTTTGTCAACTCCTCGGAACAAACTCTCTCTCACTCACTCACTCACTCACTCACTCACTCACTCACTCACTCACTCACTCACTCACTCACTCACACAGACACATCCATACGCTTTCACACATCCATGCACTTACATTAGAGCATATGCAGCACATAACAGCATACTACAAATGTTATGCATATTCTTCCTGAAACCTGCTTTAATGTTTGACTATGTTTGAACACTATGTGTTCAGCAATAACCTCTGACTGCATTCCTCATTACAAAATGTGAAACAATGATGTACTGAAATGATGGACAGAAGGACAGTTCAGACATTTAGTTATTCAATTAGTCGATAGGAAGTAATTAATTGGGATTTATCATTTATATGGGTCAACCTTAAGAAAATGAAAATTCTGTCAATTAATTAATTTACCCTCATGTTGTTTCAAACCTTTATGACTTTCTTTCTCCTGTGAAACACAAAAGAAGATATTGTAAAGAACGTTTCATTGGCTGTGGTCCACACAATGAAAGTCAATGGAGTCCAAAACAGCACTGGACTCCATTGACTTATTTAATTTAAAACTATTTTTCAAAATATCTCCTTTTGTGTTCAAGATAAGAAAGAAAGTCATGCAAGAATTTAGTTGATGCAAAAATTTTCACTTCCTGGGTGAAATATCCCTTTAAAGAACAAAGCCTTTACTATGAAGATGCTTTGAATATTGTGTAGCCTATATGAGAAACCAATCGTACAAAACTAGGTTTGTCTTAGACAGATACATTCTGCTAAAAGTACAAACTATAACATTACATGAGAGTTAGATTGCTTTATTCACCTTTGAAACTTAGAGCAATTAACTGCAACGGCTTCAACTATTCAGACAGGAATATGTGAAGACAGATGACCTTCCCATATAAAGTGTCCTTCAAACTATGATTAGATTATCTGAATCAGCCATATTCTTTCTGCATTTTTCTCATTCTCTTATGAGTGAAGTTATTTTTCAAACACGTAACTATGGGACACCACAATACAGTATAGTTATAAAATGCATAAGTATTAAACGTGTCTAACTAGATTTCTTTGTTTGCATCTCATATCTGGACAACAGTGTCTTTTTCCCCATTTGTTCTGCTTCAGTGGTTTAATAACAAAAATAACTCTGTATGAGCAGTCCCAGCAGACAGCTCTGTGTTCACAGGTCATTGGGCTGGTGGGATGAGCATGATAGGAGACCCAGCATGTGGCCTCTCACCCGGAGTTGGACCTTCGACACCTCACCCAACAGAGCTCTTTTTGACACTCACAGCAGCAAACATAAGGACACTCGGCGCTAACCTGAGGGCAGAGGAAGCGCTGGTGAGCCTGTTCTGTTTGTTATTGAACTCTGTCCTCAAGCCATAATAAATCAGGGATCAAGAGTGAAGCTCATTGCTTTGAGGCTTTGAACAAACAACTTCAGTTTTCCATGTCGAGATCTGATGGTAACAGATAACGCTGTGATTTTTAAAGGATTGTGGATTGAGATAGCTTCTATGAAAAGCCTGTGCCATTAGATCAATGCCAGAAGAGGTCTAGGGTAATGTGATTTTCGAAGTAGATGACATTTTAAATGTACTTGAAGTTTGACTTTAAATATAAATGTACATGGCATTTTTAAATCAAATGCCAAGGCTGATGCTTCTAAGAAATCACTTTGTTCTTCCAGGGATCTAAGATTTGCATATTCTTAAAATGAATAGTTCACCCCAAAATGAAAAAAGCTTAAAAAATGTATTTAAAAAAGCACTATTCATGTATCATATAAGTGGTCTATATACTGTAACTTGTGTGCTCTATATGCCAAGTTTTCTGAAGCCATTCAATAAATTTGGATTGTTATTCACTAAAATACAACATCTACAACCATCCTGGTTCTCTTCAGCGGGTCCACCAAAGTATTAGTGATGTTTGATTCATTAACAAATTATTCAATAAACAATTTGTTAAAAAATCAGAGTGATCCATTTCTCAAGCACTTACACAGATCTGATCACATCCTATTATTAATAATAAATGTTGCTTATATATCTATCATATGGCTACAGAAGACCTGGAATGTAGCAAAGTCTTATTTTACCACTTTTATAGTATTTTTATGATACATTATGTACCATTCATCAAATGTGTGGAAAAGAACGACCGGCTTAATATTCAAATTTTAAATTTTTGTGTTCCACAAAAGAAAGAAAGTCATACCGTTAGAACCAACCTAAAGGTGAGTAAATGATGATAATATTTAATTTCTGAGTGAACTATCCCTTGAGCTGAGAAAACATTTATGTGCAATTAAAAGCAAAAAGCTAGTGAGTACAACAGAATCATTCCTCCCAGGTGTTACAATGCAACCGCAAATATTTTAAAACTGTCACATTTTGTGGACTATCATCAAAACCATATTTGCTGCCACAAGGAAATATAAAGATACACTTGGCTAAGTCCAGATGTCTAACATATATTGTTCCTTCAGCTGTCCTCATAATTTTGTGGAAAAGTCTATATTTTTATAATTTTCTTTAGTTGCTTTGAACAGAAAAACATCTCAGGTCACCTTCAGGTGCCAATCACACATATTGTTTGTGTTTAAGTTCTCCCAAGGATAAAGCAAGAGCAATTACAGCTTGAAAAAATTCCAGCAGCAACGCTCCACAAATCTCCATGGGCTCTCAGGGGACCCAGGTGTTCTAAAATAACATGGAGAAATCTGCCGTGCATACACCTTAATAGCTGCGTTTGCATGGATCTCTAGTTTTTACAAAAGTCCAAAACTGAAATCTGCAGCAAATAACTTCTTTCCCTTCACCATGTTAAATGACTAGTTCTCCAGTTTTTACAGGGGGAGCGGGTCACTGGAACCCCGCTAGTGTTCCCTTACAATAAACTACCAGTTCAGATTTCTAAGAGGCCCCACAAACCTCCCGGAGTGGTGCTGGTTTATCCCTTATTTTCATACCCTACATATGGCCCTTAAAAACCATAATGAAGCATGTTTTGAATTGAATACATTAAATGCAGTTTTGCCAGTTCTTTCAAAGCACAGATCATGTTCAACATTTATTCAGGGACAATCCATAGAAAACAAAAAACAAATGGCACCACAAGAATACAGTATCAGCACTTCATCTATCAAATGCTTTAATTCCACATACATCAACAAATAGAAATTCATCCTCATGTTGTGCCAAACCCGTTTGACGTGCAAAATGTATTTTAAAGACCAGTGTTGTTTTATACCCCACTGACTTTTATAAGTACACACGCGCGCACACGCGCATAGGTTTACATTTGTGAAAAGTGGGGACATCCCATAGGCGTAATGGTTTTTATACTGTACAGACCGTATATTCTATTGCCCTTTACCAACCCTACCCCTAAACCTATCCCTTACAGGAGACTTTGTGCTATTTCAGATTTTCAATACACTCCATTCTGTGTGATTTATAAGCGTTTTGAAAAGTGGGGACATGGGGTAATGTCCTGAAAAATCACCTTCTCCTTGTAATACCTATGTCATACCTTTGTCATTATACAATGTATGTCTTCATTTGTCACAAAAACGCGTACACAAGCACACGCAAACACACACACAAATACTGTATATGTATACACACACACACACATAGGCTTTTACAGGCATATTTATTGTTGTTAATACAGTGTTTAATTTTAAACAACGCCTCCGATCTGTGATCTTTTTTTTTCTGAAAGACATCACTTGCCACTTGTGTATTCATAACACATGATTCATATATTCATATCATTCATTCATATCTATAAATGAGGTGTAATGAGTTCATTACATTTTGGATATGGAGGTTAGGACGCATTGCATGCATATCTCTATTTATTAACAGCCACATCTGTAGTGGCTACAGTCAACCAAAAAATGTACTAGATAAAAAGTACAAGTTGTTTCATTTTATATTTTACACCCAAGTAATTTAATCATGAACAATGAATTGTGGGTTTATCTTTCATGACTGTGTCTTGAACAAACTGTTTTGTTATATTGTAATGGGTATGGCTTTCATGTTTCTATTTCTGGAACAGGTAACGTTTGTAATCTATTGTTCAGAGATTCAGGCTGTAATTACAGCACTGACTTCTGTTCAATAATGGAGAGCCGAGGCAATTTCCTCCCGAAGGCTCCAACACTTCCACAATGTCTTTAAATGCACACACAGGAACTTTGACAAATCTAGGCCAAGAATCAAATTCCTTTCCTGCTCCCCTCACCTATTAACGGATTCAAACAACATATAGTTTTTGCTATAAGGAATTCTGCTATAATGCTATAGAGATGAGTTATAGAACACTGTTCACCTCTAAAGCATTTTCGGTCTCCTTTGCTGAACAAAGCAGATCAGTATAATTGAATCTCATCTTTCAAAGACAGCATCTCTCTATGAATCACTGGATATGTGGTCTCTACCAAACACATACCCGCTAAGCCCTCCCTTATGCAGTAACTGGCGAAAGATTACTCCATTGTCTGAGAAACCTGACAATTTATGACATCTGAAAGTTAATATATAGTCACCTCCTGTGGCCTGTAGAAGCTCACACTGCCAAATGTCGAGCCCTGCATGAGAGAAACAAAGAAAAACTGATCTTCCACACATTTTTCATTTATATGTTTTATGGTGCATGATGTCATCCAATAAATTGGTTCAAGAAGTTTGAGTCGTATAGGGTCACACACACAAACATCTTTTAATCTTCAATGTTATAACATCTTAATACACCTGTAACATGTCTGCTGTGCTCTAATAGTTACCAGCACTTCACTTTTAAAACAAAATGCTCTTTGTAGAGTGAACTGCTGTATGGTTTTGTTTTAATTTATTGTCTGAATAGAATTCACTGTAAAAGTTTCCAGCTGAGTTACATTTAGAAAAAGGACATTTATATGTACATGAATTTATATTCTCGCTATGCTTTTTTACTTTCAATATAGAGACAAGGAAATCCGTAATGAGCCATTTTTGACCAGGAAATCACTATTGTTAAATGCTCTATTCAATAAAGTAAAGCAATTGTGAGAAATATGTGGTAGTTTTTTCGCCCTACTTTATATAATGTAATGTGTAGCAAATGTAATGTGCAAATTTAAATTCCATTTCCCGTCTGCACAATTTAATTTTCTACCCCTCCAGGCAAATTGTTAATGAAAATATATTGAGAAAATACCACCTGGTTTTCTGAGGAAAATTCTTATGTATTTCCAAAGCAATCACAGAGAGATATATCACCTACCATAGTTACCATGACAACATATTACTTTTGTGTTTTGATTATTCAGGGCAACCAGTTCAACAATATATCTAAAAACCATGACAGATCTACTCCACCATAAAACACATTCACAAATATCCTCATCTTTTCACAAATGTATATTTAACTTTAAGTGCTAAAATAGTTTAATGGAAGATACTGCTGTACAACAAGCAGGGATTAGAGAAACATGGACTGCTGGGCTCAAAAAGTGGTATTAGGTGTAATTGGAGATGCACATTTGCTGGAGGCCATGACCTTAGTTGTGTATTCGGAGATCTACAAAGTTACAATTGGCCCAAACAGCCTTTCCCACAATCTATCATCGTATAGACTCTATAGTCATAACAATGCACCCAGGTGAGTCTGAATCCTTAAGTTGATGGATCTCGGAGTAATTGCATAAGCCCACAGAGATGTTCATGACGGCGTTTCATAGCAACAAGCTGACACCAAGCAAAAATCTCTGTCCTTAAAACAACAAGCCCTTAAAACTCCCCAGTAATTTAATGCCTAACTTCAAAGCTGAGGTTTGGTTAGTGAAGATGGAGACATAGTGGTGGCCAGAAACCATAACACATAGTTTAATGATGGAGTTTTCTTCATCCTACCGCACTGCCATATTCTCACGGTGCTCCCCAAACTACGGTGGTGAAGACTCAAGAGAGATGTAGGTGACTGAAGAGACCATTCACTCAAAAACTCATCAAACGAGTCTGAGCTATTCAAACAGCAGTTAAATCAGCAGTCCTCATTGACTGACTGCCAGCTCAAACATTCAAAGATATGCAGAGGAACAGAACATGGCCACATCCGTGAGCAATGGATAAAACAGCATGGGTTTTCTGCACAAATAACTGTACATATTTAGAATTGTAAAATATACTCCCTTTCATCCTTTCATTCATGAGTGTGAATATGAATTTAAATGGCTAGACCCCAGAGGAATCTGTATTGAAGCAACAGAAAATTCAACAGAAGTTAAGTGTTAAAATTAAATAATTTTCACACTTTTTGTTTGCTTTTCTATTTGATATGAATGAATTATGATTTTTTTAAAAAACATTTTAAATGTAATTTTGCATTTAGTTTGCTATTTCAATTTTAATTCAATTAAAGATTCTCAAATATTTGATTTGATTTATTTGATTCTCAAATAAATACTGAGAGAATTCAATTTAGAATATATACAATAAAAAATATATCAGATGCATATTCAGATATATGTAACCCAAATTCATTTCACAATATGTAAAGTTGTGAAATAAACTTGGAAACTCACAAAACCTCAACATTTGTACTTGGCCCAGTTATGTCTTATAAACAATGCCAAAAACCACTTCTCCTGGAGCCAGTGGAACCATCTAACATCTGTAGATTATTCATTCTCAATGAGACAGCAAGTTCGAGGAAAGAAGTGAACATCTCTAAAGGGCATTAAAACCAGAGTCAATAATGTGAAAGAAGCCCTAGACAGTGAGAAAACGGAGATCAGAGAGGAAAAGATTTCATGATAAAGTGAAAAGATGTATGAGTGAGAGAGCGTGACTGACATCAGAGTGTACCGAGGCAGCTCGGCTCTCACCTCGGCTGTCATCAGCCGTCCCCTCAGACGGGTCTAAGACCTCAACACCACTCGGATCCTAATTTACTCTCCCTCTCTTCTCCGGTTCCCTTATTTCTCTTTCCGCCTGTCAGTCAGCAAGCGTTTCCGACGGCAGTTTTAAAGCAGGGACGGGTCTAGGAAGACACAGAGGAAAAGTTCAAATTCAATTTAGAATATATACAATAAAAAATATATCAGATGCATATTCAGATATATATGAAATAAACTTGGAAACTCACAAAACCTCAACATTTGTACTTGGCCCAGTTATGTCTTATAAACAATGCCAAAAACCACTTCTCCTGGAGCCAGTGGAACCATCTAACATCTGTAGATTATTCATTCTCAATGAGACAGCAAGTTCGAGGAAAGAAGTGAACATCCCTAAAGGGCATTAAAACCAGAGTCAATAATGTGAAAGAAGCCCTAGACAGTGAGAAAACGGAGATCAGAGAGGAAAAGATTTCATGATAAAGTGAAAAGATGTATGAGTGAGAGAGCGTGACTGACATCAGAGTGTACCGAGGCAGCTCGGCTCTCACCTCGGCTGTCATCAGCCGTCCCCTCAGACGGGTCTAAGACCTCAACACCACTCGGATCCTAATTTACTCTCCCTCTCTTCTCCGGTTCCCTTATTTCTCTTTCCGCCTGTCAGTCAGCAAGCGTTTCCGACGGCAGTTTTAAAGCAGGGACGGGTCTAGGAAGACACAGAGGAAAAGTTCAATCAGAACATCCTCAGTGGAGATTAACTTTTAAGATGAATAACTTAATAGTTCAACAACTGTCTTCCTGAAAAACCAGTGGCAATGTCTGGACTTTTTTCCCCTTTAAAAACCCACCAAGCTGAGATGTATAATAGAACTCTGTATTCACTGCTGATTTTAACCCCCACCCAGCCCATCTAATGACTGGTGCATCCATTTATCTCAATATTCACTCCGTGGCATAAAGGAAGACTGAAGAGGTTAGGCTTACAGGGTTCATTCATGTGTGACTGACGTGCACAGCAGACCCCCGATTCCATTGTGGGCCGGGCTTCAGACGCCTGCAAAGTCCATTAGAGAAAGGGGTGTGCATTGAAATGCTGGGAGAGTATCTCGGAAGGATGAATGGACATGGTGGCCCTCTTGTTTTTGTTTCCGTAACTTCAACTGTGTGTGCCACTAGTGTTTAAGACAAAGAACACACTGTTTCAGTCTCAAGGTGCAAAAGAGAGGAAGGACAAGACACACAGCAGCACGTACACATTCTTCTGCCACTGCTGAAAGATGCTTATTACTTCCAGCTTAGTCCTGGAAACCCTGCTCTTTACATTTCAGAGCACATGTTAGTGTGTAATCATATAGAGTTAACTGTAACATTTAATATGCACAAGCATGATGGCTATTCAAAATTATAATATGTTCAAACTTATGTTTTGATATATACACTGTAAACCATTTTTCATCTACGTCAGCTTTAAAACTTTTGAATTTAAATAGTTAAAGCTGCAGTCCGTAAGTTTTGCCTCTTTGTCGCCATCTCTGTTTGAAAACCTGGAATTGCAGTTTCTTGCGGCATTATCTAGCTTGCTTTGGTTGTGCGGCGGCTCGGCTCCAGCGGGGATGAATCGAATGTTTTGAGGAGTATGTGTGGCAGTCAGTCACCGCACCAGTGTGGATATTGTATGTTGCACTCACAGATTCTAGCCTACGTCTTGGAATATATGACTCAAATAAGAATTTTCGCCGGATATTGTCATCTGAACAAGTAAGTAACAAGCCTGCCACGTTTGTTCTGACCAACTGAGGAAAAAAGCATTACAATAAATCACGCTACCAATGGTGATTTAATCTAAATTAGCTCATATCACATCAAACCATGCAAATTATTATTATTGTTATACTTTATTCTCAAATTGTTAATATTAACAACATCAGCATTGCGTGACTATGAGTATAGTGTGTATAAGCGAGTAGATTTCAATTTCTGTACAGTCTAATCTCAAATTGTCATACCACTCGAATTTCATATTAAGAAATTCTTTTAACCCAAAATGCAAATTATGCTCCCTTTGAACTGGTTGTCTTTAAAATACAAATCTTGTGTAATCCCAGGCTATCTGTAACCAGAAGCACATTTAAAACTGGAATATAATTTAATTTCATTCCCATGTGCTTCATAAACACATAATCCTTTCTGGATTACAATCTGCAATCAAAATTATAAATTTAATTATTCCAGCTGCTGTGAGAAAATGCTATAAACGATCAGCCACCTGCAGGATCCTCACAAGTGATAGCCTAGTAGCCGGGACAACTTCTTTATGTTTACAGACGTGATGTAATGACGCGGCGGCATGCTCGAATTTCCCACAAAAACCTACCCGTACCACTCAAATTAGAAAACATTATTATAAGCTAACCGTTGTGAATCGGGCTAAAGTAAGGCGATAGTTTCGAACACTGGCTGGTTATGTACTTGCTCAAATATTGATTTCGGATCATTTTTAACCAAAAGAAGTTACGGACTGCAGCTTTAAGTAAAAATCTAATTGGCTGTATGTCATTTCAACTCATTTTTTTTTTAAATCTTGTCCAGTTGATTTTTTTTTTGAATAACAAAAAGTTGAGATTGGTTAAATTACTTTAATGGGTTAAAGAATGACTTATTGCTATGACTTATTGATCACTTGTTGATCAAATGAGGCAATGACAGATCACTTATTGATCAACCAGGGAGAAATTTCTCAGCAAAAAAAACCAAATAATAAATAAAAATAAATAAATAAAATAAATAAATAATAAAAATAAAAACAATAAATTAATAAATAAAAAATTATATAAAATAATATAGGCTATAATAATTTTGTTGTATTGTATATAATATAATATTGTTGTAGTATAATGGCCATTAAAAAGGGGGGGGGGGGGGGGGCGCAAAAAAAAAAA
>NW_015505894.1:179601-210292 GCF_001515645.1 Sinocyclocheilus grahami
GGGGGGGGGGCAAGCAAAGCATATTAAATATATTTATAATATAGGCCATTTAATATGTTATACATACGGATGGATGGATGGATATTTTAATACCATTTTTACCACCTCTGGTACACCCTCAAATAAATAAAAAGGTGCATGACACCCCTAATATGCACATTGTAGTGCAACTATATCAACTGCTGTACATTTTTTAAGATTATCTGACTCAAAACCTGGAGTTTGTAGTCAAAAATGGCAATAAATCCTGTCATGCAGGATTAAACTGAACGTCTATACTGGTCTGCATGACCTCCCATCGTTTAGCACTGCAACATCACATCCCTCTACAAAGCATTAATGAGTCATCCGTATCCAACCAGAAAAGGTAAGCCATGGATATTCATAGTGCTGCCTTTCACAGTCAGTCTCATGTAGTGCCTCAAACAGCAGGTTGCAGCCCTGGCCCGATGCTCCAATCATGCCCTAAGAGTATTAGAGCATAGTCTGATTGAGAGACTCTGGGATGTCTATATGGGCTCATCCAGTCCCAGCATGACATGTAATACGGATCAGATAGAGATCGCTCAATGTCTTCTTGTGTCTAATAAGCTCATGCCTGGGTTCAGTCTCCCTCCAAAAACAATCACCTGCATTGTGAAAGCATTTATACTAGTAAAAGATTTGCAATAAATCATTACATCCTGAAATATTACCCACCGCAATGACCCAGGACCTCTCCACTCCTTCTCTCACCTCTTTCCTCTATCATCTACAGTGAAAGAGTGTGTCTACCCAATATCCCCCTTTCTCCACAGCCCTGTTTGAGACAATTTTATCACAATCCCTCCTCATGAGGCTGGCATATGGTAGCACCATACTGGCCGTCTGTGATGTGCCCTGCTATTGACACACAGAGTTATTATTGCCTCCTGGGAGCTCTTAAAGCAGCAGCAGTAAACACATCTCCATGCTCTATTAATCTGCTGGTATGATTGCTTGTGTTGTGCAAAAACCGGAATGCACACGAACACCATACATGCATATAACTACAGCAATGTGCAGATTTACATATTAAGATGATTAGGGGAGCACAAACAATTTTTCTTTATTTTTTAGGATCATTTTAATTATACACTGTTCTGTTGTCAATTCAGTTATTGTGCTAAATCCTAACGAAAGTCATTATCAGTTACTTACGTTAATTTCCTTTGAACATTTAGACCTTGAAAATCAAAAACAGAGATTTTTATAGTGGCAAAAAAGAAAAACTCTTACATTTTTCCCCATTCAAGACCAAAGCACTACAAAAACAAGCATTTGCGTGAACCTGCATCCTTAAAATATAAATCTTTTTTCTTGAAATGCTTTTTCCAACTTATTCAGCAAGCATGTTTAAATTTGATAAAATGATCAAAAGTGACAGTACAAACAAAAAAACGAATTCAAATAAATGCTGTCATAATAGGCTTCTTTCAAAAACATTAAAACATTAAATATTATAATACACGTACATGGGTGATTAAACGTGTCAACCTATTCATTGAAGAGATGTCTAAATTAAGATGCACACAGATGTATACACACAAATGCTGCATTTCTTCAAGATATTCTTAGAAGCATTTTCCTCAGAAGTTCGACCAGAAGGTTCTTCCGGTACAGTATCTTGAAGCAAACAAGCAGACTTGACAGTTCTTGTCATTAATTCATTAACACCTCATCCTTTCACAAATCTGAAACTGTCTAACGGTTTCTGCAGCCACTTATTTTTAACATTACAACTTCAGAGCAAAAACATTCAGATACAGAGGGAAATATGATCATGGTCATATTACTTAAACAAAAGAGCTGGCTTAATCATATCAAAGTATCTTACTGAATCTGTTTGATGTAGTCAAGAAGCATGATCGTATGAACATATGTTGACACACTCCTGACCCTGTATCATCTTTTCCAAGACTTCCATGTATAATCTCTGTGGAGAAAGGGCTATTTGTCCAGAACATTACCCCGACCATCTGTAATGCTAAGCTACCTCAACCTGTAGGCATGAGTCACAGCATTCACGTTCTTTCTTTCTAAATCAGGAAATTTTTCAACGGAGCTAAACACTTTGGTGATTGATTTGCTGCCGTTGCAATCCTCATGTCTAGTCAAGTCTGACTATCAGATGAAGGATACCTTTTCAGGAGACACTTGGAAAATGACCTCACTGTTTTAGTCTGCTAGAAGAAAGCTGAGGAGCTTGTGCTTTTTTTGTCATTGGGAAGTGAGCAAGAATCCAAGCCATGCTAAATCCTATTTGTCCTCTAGGGCAGACAGGCTTCTCTGATTACCACCGGACCAGGCCAATGTCTGGCCATTTTGCACAGTTCAATGGTGGATTGGAAATAAAGCCTTGGATGAGGCAACACAGACACCAAACACAAAGCCACAGAGTCAAGAACACGCCAGAGTGGCTGCTGCACACATCTGGACCACAAATCGACATTATTTCGTTTTTTAAAACGTACACTCAGGAGTTTTTTAATAATAGAATAATAGAAAATAACATACCACCTACACTAAACCCTACCCTAAACCTAACTGATAACCAAAGCGTTAAAGGGGATCTACAGTATTATGCCCCTTTTTACAAGATGCAAAATAAGTCTTTGATGTCCTAAGAGTGTGTATGTGAGGTTTTAGCTCAAAATACCAGACAGATCATTTTTAATAGCTTGTTAAAATTGTCGCTTTTAGGGTATGAGCCAAAAAGCGCCGTTTTGTGTTTGTCCCTTTAAATGCAAATGCAAATAGAGCTGGTGCTCCCGGCTAGGGATGGGCGATACCACTTATTTTGTTTTCGATACGATACCGATATTTTTCAAGGCAGTATCGTCGCTATCGATACCGATTTGATACTTCTGAACTAAACTTTTAAATTATGAAATGTATTAAATTACTAAGAGTAAAATGGGTAATGTTAAGCACTTAACTTTATGTTTAAAACGCATTCTAACATTCAGTATGGCTTAATTGTAACTTATTAGGTTATATTTTTGTTTACACATGATTCAAATCTATAAATACAACAGTTGAACTATGGTCACTTTAGTAAAACCTGGTTGAAAAAAATTGTTCATTTTCATAAGGGACTGCCAGTGAATGGCTGTTGCATGCATAAAATGCAACCTTTTTATTCTGACAGTGTATGATTTCTATTAACATTACAGAATAGAACATGATCAATATTATCTTTCAACGTTCAATTTAAATAACTGTAATTGCACAAATTATGTAGGCTACAATTTCAGTTTGTTTATTGTGAAATAACTCTGTCCTTCTGTCCTCTGATAAGCATTGTTCAGGGCTGCCGTTCCCAAAAGCTGTAATGCTTTCTTTATGATACTTTTGGGAAACGCAGACCTGTTTGAATGCACTGTCAGAAGTAAGTGAACACTCTTTGTGATTGACTGGTTCTGTCTTACAACATTTGCGTGTGTTTAGATGAGCAGGAAAATAGTTATATCCTACACAATTACTCGCTAACAAAGGTTATTCATCCAATTCAATGCATATTGTACGATTTTTTGTTGTTAAATTAACAGAATCACTGGTAAATAAAACACACCTTAGTATCGATATTGATATATCGATACTTAGGATCGATATGCCCATCCCTACTCCCGGCCCCCTTTTCAGAAGAGGTCATGCTCTTGATAAGGTCCTATCACAAACTTAATAAGTCCCGTTTGTGATTATGAGCTCAACAAATTCAAGCAGTCAATTGCTTTCATATGCAATTTTTAACTACCACATTCCTATTTATGATCATTCTGGTAGCATGTGAAGGCAGCATCGTGAAAACAGGCAGAGACAAAGTTAGCTTTAGCAACATTAGCCTTACAGAGTGCAAAGAAGCTTTTTCAGAAAGGCAATTTGGAAAACAAAATATGACTCCTATAGGGCTGCCCCCCTTATAGTCGACTAATCGTTAGTCGACGATAAAAGGCTTAGTCGACCACCTTTTTTTAGTCACTTAGTCGCAGAAAAAAATAAAATAAAATAATAATCCACAGGAAGTGGCAAAGTCATATATAGGGATTTCGCCTAGGGCGTCACATTGGCTAGAAACGGCCCTGCTTGCACTTAACATTTTTTGGTCATACAAATAGGAGTTATACATATTTGTAAGCTTGAAAGACTGTTCTTTTATTTGTGTGCAGTCACAATAACAAAACAAAACGTTGCGATTTTGTAAAATAATGAAAGCAAACAGTGTGCGCTTTCTGCCGTCTAATCGGCATAAGAAATATAGGCCCATCTATAGAAAGCGAAACGTCTTCTTTTAAACGAACCAATTCAGATGGAAAACAACTATTCTCAGGTGATGTGATCTGTATGAAACATTTATATAGGCGCATCCACTGAGGAGATCGTTAATTCATCACTGCAGCCGAAAATACAGCAAACATTGGTTTATCAACGAATTATTAAACTGTTATGGCTGTCTCCTTGCTTTTTTTCCCTGATGCATTCATGATCATTACTTATGCCGGTGCGCTGTGTGACAAACCTTATTCGTGCGCTACATAGGCAGTTAAACGCTCATTACTATGATTTATGGTTTAAATTGTATTATTTATTTGCACGTCTTTTAAGCCATTCGGTACTCGCGTGCTCCAGAGGCGGCGCGCAGTCACATCCAAAGTGCGCTCGTGTGTATATGAGTATTGAGTTTGCTACCAAATAAGCTCAGCAGAACCCTGCACGGGCCTCAAACATATGCCCTAGTCCGGCCCTTATCCGACAGATTATCAGAATTACTGGCCGAGTCCGACTGGAGCCCGTGTCTTTTTTCTCTTTCTCTCTTCCCCAATTACACAGCAGCTGTATAGCCATTAAAATAGTTCAGTTTCGTTTTTAATGGCAAAAGTGGTTATATATATTTTCGTTTCTTTATTACGTTAATTTAGACATATGTTTGGAAAATGTTTTTGTTTGTTAAATTCAAGTTTTTTTGTTTTTTTCAAGCGGCCAGTGGCAGACAGTGAGTTAATCATAGCCTATGTTTGATCAATTTAGCCTTCTCAAATCATCACCACTTGACTAAAATCAAATCTATAGGCATATATAAAATGCTTAAAAAAACAATGTTAGTTTAAATGGTTAACCTAGATAAATGTGTGCTATTAGGGGCGTATCCAATCGTTTGTGCAGAGAAGCTAAAGCGCGCTTTGCAGTACATGGAGTCGCCAGCACAATCACTTGCATTTTTTTCTTATAACAGTGGAAACGACCGTCATGTTTGCTCATAAAGGTATGAGTAATACATCATTTGGGACTGTTAAGGGTCTACTTTTATTTGTGTGCACTCACAATATCAGCATAAGGTGTGCTTTGTTAGAAAACAAACAGTATACGCTTTCTGCTGTCTCGGTCTTGAGCAGGAGCTCTTCACAAAGATGAACCGAAACCCTGCAAATATTCTACTTCCCCTGGGGCATTCATCATGGTAATTACTTGCTGGCGTTTTGTGGCAAGCTTTGCGTGCGCTTTAACATGGAACTCTTCTATAATTTAAATATAGTATGTCTGAAAAAGCACAATTTAAATATATTTATTTTTCACCTGGGTTGTCACAAATGGGCGGGCCTTTTTTTAGAATCAGGAATTATATTGGGATTATAGAAAAAAATAGTGGGTGGATTTTTACCATCATAGGCTGGTTGTTTTCACACACTGCTGCCACACAACTGTGTTCAAACACCTTATAAAAGTGATTTTTGCATAACAGGTCCCCTTTAACAAAACTGTGCCATTTTAGCTGGCTTCCACAAGTTTTTGAAATGTTTTATTCAGTGTCATAACTTGTTTTTCACAAGACTCATACCCAAGTGCCCCATATTGAAAGTACAATGCTGTACCGGGTGGTCTACCGAGCAAGTTTACTAAGAGAAAATCCATGAAGCTGATAATTTGATGCAAATGTCTAAATGTGTTAGTCTATAAATCATGCACTATGGTAAAAGTATTTTGAGGTTATAACATAAATCTTTATTAATCGATAATCTGCCCTGTAAGCATATTTTGTGTGAAAAATAATAAAAATTGTTGGTGTTTTACTGCCACTTGTGTTAATTTCAGCTGGAAACTGCAGTGAATTGTACTGTATGGTTATACATATTTTTGGAGTTTTGCTAAAACAAGTTTTTTTTCCCCCAACAAGCCAAGGTTATAACAAAATAAATAAATAATAAAAAAGTTTGTGCACACTTAAAGGAACACTATTCTGCTAATGTCAACGTTTGTCCTCAAAGTATGACCTTTCGGTTACAGTATCAGATGGTCATTCAGAATATCTTGCAAGTATCAGGAGTTCACCTGTTTCCCATGGACGGTTCTCATCTTCAGCAGAAGTTCCTTCTGTCCTGTTTACGAAGTGACAGAATGGTCATCTGCTACTTAAGAGCATCTGAGAGAGTATGATGTCAGAATGCTTAACCACGGTCCCATGGATCTGGAAAGCTGAGTGTCGTTGAGCATCGATGGGCCTGTTTTTAGCAACACAGCAGACTAAATAATGCCATCGGTTGTTGTCAAGAATGAAAAGGAGCTGGCACTGATGTTCTTCAGCTGGCACTGGATTCTATAGCAGAATGTTTCACTCTCTCAGAGAGAAGAAAAGGTCTTCAAGAGACCCTAGCTGTAAATAACACTCAGACACTCTGTTTCAAAACTCAATTTCTTCACATTTTCGTCAACGAAAAACAACTTGATTGAGCTTGGAGGAGTTAAATGCATTACCTGTCCATTTTGATGGCTAATTTTCCCCTCGCCCAAAGAAACAGCCACAGCAAAAAGTGCAGTGGAAGGTGTTTTTCTCCACATCCTTTTGTCATTAATTGGCTGCCAAGTGCACTTGACTGTGGAAAGATGAAGCTCTCTCTCCATGGACACTGTGTTCAATTCAGGGGAGCTGAGGCCAAATGAGTTTTGTTTGTGCCAGGGCCCAGCGGGGAGCAGCAGGACAGCTGGGTAGTGTGTATTCTGTGTGTTTTCAGCTGGCCGTTAAGTGTCACGCAAGCTCAGCTCACAGCCCTTTTTAGATTCGTTTCAGGAGCCAAGACGGGCATGTCATCAAAGAATGGACATTTCATTGTGAATGTTTAGTCTCATACAGTTTCTTAAAAAAAGCTAAGAGTGTTGTTCATAGAGACTGAAACAAAACAAATCAAACAGCCTGAGAATGGTCAACTGGTCAAGACATTTGAGAAGTGCAAAAAAAGTTAGCAAAAAAGTTTGTACATATTTGTTTTTAGGGTGAGACTATCAAGCAAATTTGAGTTGAGCTTAACCTCTCGGATTCTTTTTGTAAACTATGCCTGCAATAAACTGCTGTCTATAGAGCTGACATGTGCTGACTTTTTGCTTATTTCAACAAGGGATCCTCTGTCCAAGCAGACTCCTGTCACTTTTCGGCTTTTAAGGGCAATTATATTCTTGATCCCGCCAACTATGACCATCCCATTAGGGTCAGTTTACAGAAAGAAGCCTTTGGCAGTCAGGGAAGAAGTCTGGACAGATATAAACAGGAGTCATGGAGCCAAAACATCAATTTAACACACTACAACAGGCTATCCTTCAATCAAATTATGCTATTAAGGCTGCTCAAATGCTCTATGCATGATCAAGCAATTCTTAACCCTTGAATTTCTTATTTTAGCTAGCTGAATGCACAAATGAATTAACCTTAAACACTGAATATTGAGGTTTGTACTTTTAAAAACTCTCAAGAGAAGTGTGTTCGGTCTCATTTTCAAAACTACATGCTCTGCATGGCAGATCCTGCCTTTTCTGGTTCTGCAAAACCTATCATTACATAAAATTCCCAATGAAATTTTTGTCTAATCCATCACTTGACAAAAAATGGCATAAAGGTAGTTATTTTTCATACAGCAAACTAATTTTTAAAGCCTGTTATTTTGACTTATATAGCCTTGTATAAAGGGTCTGGTAATTTGGGATGGTGAATGACGTGACAAGCTTTTCTGAATGATGAATTAAAGAACTGGTTCTTATTAAATGATACAAATTATATGCAATGACAATTCATAGTCATCGGTGGCTATCAAGTTCCAAAAGGGAGGAAAAAAAACCTTGAAAGTGTCATTAGATGGCTGTGTGGGAGGAAAAGACAGAAATTCTATTTGTTGTTATAGAAGAGGCTCTTATGGACTGCCTTTATGATGTTTTTGGTCCTTTTTGGAGCTTGACAGATGTGGAGACTATAAACTGTCCTGGTTTGCACGTTTGGAACAGCATGAGTGTGAATAAATTATGACAATTTTTTATTTATGTAGGGATTGGCCCTTTAAGAAGCTTCATTTTCTCACAGCGCTTGAGGTTGATTGTGTGCAGAAATGCAGACTAATTACCTTTCATTTAAAACACAATAAAACCTAACCACCAATGTTCAACATGCTCAGAGAGATGATAAAAAAAAATAAGAAAAACCATTAACAAAACAGTAGGGCAATGTATTGCTTGCAAACACAATGAACGCTGCAAACATGATAGCATAATGATACCCACTGCTCTCCTGGCATGAGTTCCTCTCCCCATCTATGGAGTATAACCTGCATCCTTGCCAAGGTAATTCAGGAGCAATTCTGCAATCAAATACCTCAGAAAGCCTCTCTTGGCAAGCCACTCTCCACAGTGCCTCTGTGTCTCTCCTAGCGCATTGTTTTGCTTGTTATCTTTGGACAGCCATGATGCTTATGGGTTTTCTTTGGTGAGGTTTAGCCACCGACTCATCTCATATATTTTTGTTAAGTTCAGTAAATACTAACAGGAGGACAAAATCTCCATCATATCTGGTAGCACTGAGAATGGAAGCTGGTTAGTCTTTAATCGCGCCACTTATCCAGAACAGCTTTCCTTGGATTGCTTATAAAAGTTTACTTTTCAGAGGCAGTACAAGGACACACTTGTAAAAGTAGATCATTGTTTGTGACAGCTCAGAGGCTTATTTAATATTTGCTAGGCTATTCGCTCTCTTCCCAGTATATCACAGCTAAATTAATGCATATAGGCAATGTCCTAGCCTTCCGTTCCTATTGGTAACTGTGAAACGGGTGCACTAGCTCTTACAAATAGGAAAGTAAATCTTGTTGAGGCTTTGTTATTTCTGAAACAAGTAACGAACACCGTATAAAAGATAATCCATATAAATCATGCCTATATCATTGATCTTACCAAGGTTCAAAAACATAGGGATAAAATCACTGTCATAGATTGCCAATGTCTCTATGCAAAAATATAAAGGATTCACAGGATTAAATTGAACTGAGGTGAAACAGTAAATTGGCATGTCTGGCTCATAATTTGATTGGCAATCAGGTTAGTAAATGTTAAATCAAGGAACTGGTACTGAATCAATTGCTTTCCTTGCTTGATTTGATATATCATAACAAGCTTTCCATCTACACCATTCAAATTAAAATGTATAAAATTACTTTTTTAACATAATACATTTTGTACAATATACTAATATGTTTTATATTAGTGTGTAAGTGGGGTAGCAGCTAGGTTCTCTTTTTTAAGAGAGGTTATTTTTTTTAACTTGACTCTTACACAGTTTAGGAAGATTATA
Organism: Sinocyclocheilus grahami; assembly: GCF_001515645.1. Taxonomy (NCBI): domain Eukaryota; kingdom Metazoa; phylum Chordata; class Actinopteri; order Cypriniformes; family Cyprinidae; genus Sinocyclocheilus; species Sinocyclocheilus grahami. Next base: position 189,221 of record NW_015505894.1, read on the forward strand.
AACTTGTATCAAAGTTTGAAACAGCCCAAAAAAACAACCAACCATTAAAAAAAGGTTATAGATGTTCAATCAAAATGCATTACACCATTCCTGGTCTCCCCTACTTGCATATTATTTTCCTTTTAAAAAACACACATAGATCAATAGCGTCACGTAGCTCTCAAAATATAGAATAAAATATTCACTTGAAAATGAAAATTAACCATTTTATCCCAAAATTTAAAAAAGGCACACGCTAAAACGTGAAAGGTTACAGTGACTCATAATGATTAAGCAGACAGCTCTCTAATGTTAGGCTAGTGAACTTGATCCTTTCCACTCCTGGACCTGAACATCACCACATCCTTCATGATGTCATGCACAAATCAGCAACGTGAGCACAATAATTTATGCTGAACTTCAGAAGAGGTGTGTGTTGTTGGTTTGTGGTTGGAAGCATCTCCAACACAGCTGAAACCCTAATGAAATATTTCAGACCATACCCTGGAAGCTTTGAGGGACTCTGTCTTCAACAGGTCTGAAATCAATCCAACACAAATGAAGCCACAAAAAAATTCCACTTGTTGGTTTGTTAGAATAGTTTAAGCCATGTATCCATAGCATCACACAGCAACACTCTATCCGTAACACAAACTCTGTAGTGTAAAGACAACTTTGAGCCTGATTCAACCAGTAACAGCACCACTAATGTAGGGCTTGGTAATCACAACCAGTCCATCTTTGCGTGCAGAGTCCTTGAAGATTTTGAGCTGTCTAAAAAGCTTCATGTCCCTCCTCACCCCTTAATCCCACATCCAGACAGGCTGATTCTAGCCCAGAGAACGACACAGCCTCTGCTCATCCTTCGCCCAGCAACATTGGATCTGAGCTCACTGCTATGTATAAAGTGTGTAGTGGGAATACCAAACCAATGAAAATCAAGCAGCTTTAAATGTCCATGTGACATTTACACAAAATCGAGCAGTGCCTTTCAACTAATGATAAGCATAACAATTTGAATAAAACAACTGAAAAATCAACACGAGTTCATAACTTCTTAGAGCATTTTGGTCACACTTTATTTTAAGATCCAATTCTTGCTATTAACAAACCATTAACTATGACTTTTGGCTCAATAAACTCCTAATTTGCTGTTTATTAATAGTTTGTAAGGTAGTTTAGGTATTGGGTAGGATTAGGGATGTAGAATATGGTTGTGCAGAATAAATGCTTTAAAAGTACTGTACTAATAAACAGCCAATATGTTAATAATAGGCATGCTAATAAGCAACTAGTTAATAGTGAGAATTGGTCCCTATACAAAAGTGTTACCAGTATTTCTTTCAACAGTATTATCATTAACAAAAAAATAAATAAAAAAATTGGTTAAATTAAATAAACACTATAAAGAAACTGCAAAAACGAACCTAAATTAAAATAAAAAGTAATCAATGGAAGACTAAAATAAAAATGGCCACAGATTAATTTTACTTTCCATTTTCGATACATGGTATAATATATAACTGGAAACTTTTACAACTTGCCTGCATTAAGCATAAAAATTGCCACTACAGAGAAATATTGTAACACTACATTGTGCCAAGAAATGTAAAATTTTTAAGTAATACCAGTTAGAATATTAACTTTGGCAACCTTAAAATACTCAAATTAAAATAAAAGTTAAATCAACTAAAACTAACAATGAGAAAAAAATAATAATTAGAATAAAAAATACACCCCGTCTTATAATTTTTAAACATTTCTAATTAATTTTGTCAGAATTTCTTTATTTTCAGAAAAACTAAAACTAACAATGAGAAAAAAAAGAAAATTGGCATAAATTAAAGAGAAATTAAAATTAATTAGATTTTTTAAAAATACACCGTCATGTAATTCTTAAACATTTCTAATTAATTTTATGTCAGAATTTCTGAGAAAAAAAATCGAAATCTAAAACGTTAATTGCTTACAGTTTTGTTATTACCCAGATTGTCAATGTTGCCTCAGACGTTTGGACCCCACTGTACAGTATAAGCGGCTAAAATCTCACTAAACCCACAGTTCACCATTGAAGTTTGTCCATAAGAGCCTTCACACCGAGTCATTAATATGTCTGTGGTGCTCTGTTTTCATTTTAAACCACATCTAGGAACAGACTTACTGACCTTTACTGCAAAGCCTTCTCTATAATACCAAATGCCAACAATGCCACTTTATTGTTTAAACAGCATACCAAAGAATCGCAATGCATTTCTCTACCCTATCATTTAGTTTTTCGCTCTCTCTTTCCCTCCTCTGGGACCAAAAAAAGCGATAAGAGAGCAGCAGTCTCTTTGTTTGCAAGTAGATTTTTATTTACAGGACATGCATAAGTCCAGGATTCAATATCACTCCTGAGCATGCCTGGAATCCTTATGAGAGCTCAGGCCTTCTCCCTTCTGTCATCTCTCTCCTCATCTATCCTCACTTCCCACTATGCACCATTCCTTCAGAGATTTACCCACATCTTCACAGTGCCACTGTGTAATCACCATGGCGTGAGTGTCAGTCTTCCTGTGATTTACAGTCAGCATTATACACCAAACGCACTCAGAGCTTTCAAAATATTCCCTCCGAGATGTTGCATGCATTACTGATCAGAGGGCTTTTTAATCTTATTATCCAGGTCAAGAGGGGGGAGAAATAAGCAGAATCCTGGCCAAATCCAACAAGAGCACATGAAATGTATGAAGACAGAGTACTGCTTAATTTTAGACGGGCATATATCAATACTTCATATGGGTGAGTAGTCTTTTGGGAATTTCTTTTTCTGCCTGGTTAAATTTCACAAGAAAATGGGTAATGAAAACTAAATAAATATTTGACGAAACATCTTATTGCTTTGTTGTGGAAATGACACAAACACAGCGATTTCACAAGGTTGAAAATCTATTAAATTCTGGATTATCAGAAAGCTTTTAAATTGAACACACACATGAATGTATCAAATTGTAAGGGAGAAAAAAATGTGGGTATCTAATCCCCATCCCCTCTGCCCAAAATGCAATTCAAATACAGTTTCCCACCTAGAAGAGTAATAAAATGTACCTTTTCAGATGGGAATAAAGTTCATCAGTCCTCGTCTTCTGTTGTCAGAAGTTTGTTGCTGATCTGCTGGTGGTTCCCCTGAGAACTGAGACAGATGTCGGTGGGGACACCTGCTTGACTATAAACCCAGTCCCCTCAACAGCTTTAGGCCCACAGGATCAGACGCCTGCCCCAAAAATAGAGCTCATCCCATCTGCAGTTTGTGACCAAATATTTGCTAAGTGTCTTCAATGAAATGTGTGATGTCATTTCAAAATGAGAAATTGCTTTGTATCCTTATCCATACCAGAAGTAAGATACTGTAATCAATCAGAAAATCCTGGAAATCCAGAAAATCTAAAGGCGAGAATCAATCAGAATGGTTAACTCACAAGATTAAGAACCAGCAGTAAACTGTGGAGAATTCTGCATTAGTCTGGATGAGGAGTTTAAACAAATCCAAGGGGCTTACAGTATCTTACCAATGGTTTATTTTCGGGGTTTGTTGGGGGTGGGTGAGGAAGCTTCATTCTCAAGACACCAAGCCATCTGTTTGCTCGTTTCCTGGTGGGTCCATATCTAGACCACAGTGATTGACTGACAGCTCTGTAATCCAAACCCTCTTGTTCCGCTTGTGAGGTCCACATATAAACCTGTAATTTCATGAAGATACAGTATCTCATTTAGCTCAGCATAGGGCAAATCAACAAGGATATCCATGGATTTCAACCATTTATGAAAATAAATGGCTGCACATTTTAGGGCATAAGGAAACAAGAATGTAAAGAGTATTAGATTGCCTGTTTCTTATTAGGTCTTCATGAAGATGTATTGCATTGATGGATTATTTCACACCATGATAACCTTAACCTTTTAGAGTTACACAGATAACACGGTTTGCCGTATGTATTTTCATTCAGTGGCAAATATTCACATTTGACATTTTAGTAATTATTGTGCAGTTGAGGACAAAATAAATGTATTCATTTCAATTTTCAGCAATTTAATTCTTATTAAAATTGTCCTCGCTGCACTCTCCTCTGTGAACTTCATTAAAAAATATATACTCTCCCCCTCTCTCTTCCTGTTTGTTCAGGTCATCAACAGATTGGTGCTATACTGTAAGAACGATGAACTGAAAGGAACCTTTACCAATGGCATGTACAGGAAAAGCATCTGGTTGATATTCTAGTAGCAATTTGGCTATTGTAAAACATATGCTTACTGTAATTGAGTTTTAATAGACAATTTGACAACAAATGTCTATTCAAGTGATATTTAGGCCATTAAGTTATTCTGGAAAGTTTTTAAGCCCCAGTGTGTTGTTCTTTGGGGTTGTGTCCTGCTCTGGATTCAGATCATATTTAGAGGGCAGCCATTTTGCAATCTGCCACGACAGATGGCTGTTTGTAAAAATAAATAACCTGTCCCCTTCCCTACACATGTTTCGAGACTGATCCAAGAGGAACCGGCCAAATCAAACTCTTGCACAATTTATGACGTCCCCCCAAGGCGAATGACAATTTAACATGGAGGTCTTGTAGACCCTCCCTTAGAGACAACCCTCCCTTATTACACATAGAAAAATCACATTGAGGTTTCTTTGTACTTCAAAGATTTAACGAATAATTATTGACTTACTTTTTTTATTACATAGTTTCCTATTTTTATTTTCTATAGCTCAATTGGTAGAGCATGGAGCAAACAGGGGCAATGTTCAATTCTCAGGGAACCCTTGGACTAATGAAATGTATATCCCAAATACATTTGGATAAAAGAGTCTGCCAAATCCATAATCATAACAAAAACATATCTGGCAAATATTGGACTTAGCAAAGCATCCATCATGAACACAAAAGAAACCTGGGAAAATGTCTGTTCAGCTTTCAATTATCTCACCAAACTTTACCAAGAGATACATCGCTGCCAGAATTGGAGGAAATATCTATTACACCAATATTCAAAGCTTCTCAGTTTCCCCAGGCTATACCCTTGATGTGGGGTAAGAAGTTTTGGTTTATTCTTTGAGTAAACTATCCCATTTTTCCAAAAACCGTTCTGAAACAAATGCCCATCAGAAGATCAAAGCTTTCCATGAGCAACGGCAACAATGTTTTACCATTAGTCAAATAAATACAAAGCCTTTACGGATCATATTCCTTGTTTTATCCTAGTACTGAATAGAATATCAAACAAGAAAACTTTTCAAATGAACAGATTTTCTTTCAAAGACGAATTTTAGCCATGGGCAAATGTAACCTCATAATAGTCCTTATTCTTTCAAGCTTTCATTACCAGCAATTACATGACGGTAACATTCCATTATGTATTTGTTTTCCAATCCCCTGGATCAGCACTAAAGTCAAGTCTATTTACTCGAAGCCTTTCCAGCCTATCTTGACTCTGAGGAGTAACACAGAATTAACTGCTATCACTGAACCACAGGGGAAGGTTCTTATCTGAAGGGGCCCAGCTTGTATTACTGTCAAGGGTTATTTTTCCCACCCTGTGAAAAAGGACCATATTTCTGTCTTTGTTCAAATGCACCCATCCAAAACTCATAAAGCATCTCTCCTTTGGCCAGTGCATGGCATTTTTCTTATCCTTTCTGAGATTTTATATTTGGTTGCCAAGGGAACAGAGGACACAATCTCTAGAGCTTCTAGACGTCTGTAGGATATGAGGTTGAAGCAGGCAAATGCACATGTGCCCACAGTCCTTTAGCATATTTATGGCAATAAGGCCAAATTTTGCACCTGTATAGATGCGAGACAGCCACAAACCAGAGATGAAATTAGGTCAAATTGGTCTGAATAGGAGCCTGTGCTCTATAATGTTGGACAGAGTGTCAGTGCGATATGGAAAAATCAGGAGTGACAGCTGCAATGAGCAGCGCCTATCTCCCAAACTCATGAAAATGAATGAGCCACTGAAATGTGTTTATCTGGAGACTAGGGTTAGACTAAACTGATTGGGGATCATTAAGGCCTGAGAGCGGATAGACAAGAGGAGATTCACACTATAGTCCACTGGGAATCATATTCCTGGCTTCTCTCACCCTTGATCGTCCCATTGTAATCACAGCATGAAAGGAAATTCAATCCTGTTCAATTTCAGCTTTTCATTGAGAAATGTCTTTAAATGAATGTGTAACAGAGGGCGGCCTGGTCTGATTCAAAATTAGCTATAACATTTCAGTCTCACTGAATTGTTTTCATTGATTCAGATTAAGGCCATTGCTTCTTTTTTCTGATTCATGCCAAGTCAGTTTGGGCCTCCTTCTGTATTAGATTATCAGCGTTCGATTGTTCATGACACTCAGAGTTTTTAATCACTTTTCCTGCTGAGGTCATATGTCATTTAGACATCTCTAAATTGTGCTAACATATTTATAGGAGAATGTTATTGAATACAACCTAATAACACAAGGTTATAATCACTGTATTCAAGTATATTGCTTATGATACTGACTATATGACACATAACTATTAGAAATAAATGTTGGTTTTGCCATTTGTTTTCACTTTTCTAATGTTTTTGAAAAAAGTAACAAGCTCACCAAGGTTGTATTTATTTGCTGAAAAATACAGTAAAACAGTGATATTATGAAATATTACAATTAAAACGGTTTTCTTTTCTCTTTTTTATGTAATTTATTCATGTGATGATTAAGCTGAATTTTCAGAAGTCATTGCTCCAGACTTCAGAAATCATTATACACTCATGACTCTCAGAAAAAAAGGTACAAAAGCTGTCACTGGGGCAGTACCTTTTCAAAAGGCACACCTTTGTACCTATAGTCCATGTTGTTACCTTAAAGGTACATATAAGTACCTAAAGTGTACATATTAGTACCTAAAAGGTACAAAAGTGTACCTTTACAAAAGGTACCGCCGCAGTGACAGCTTTTGTACCTTTTTTCTGAGAGTGTTTAGCATTTAGGAAACGGTTCTTATTTTTATGAATGCTGAAAACAGTTGTGCTGTTTAATATTAGTGTGTAAACTGTCAAACATAATTTTTTTCCTCAGAATTCTTTGATGAATAGTACGTTTGAATCTTGCAACACTGCAAATGTCTTTACTGTCAATTTTGATTAATGCAATGCGTCCTACCTGAATAAAAGTAGGACTTTGTGTTACAATAAAATATTGAGGGAGTTACTGTCTTTCAATCTCTTGCTTTGTTGCTATGGCATCCACTGTGCAATAACAATTCCATCTGTGTACTTTCCTCTCCTTCATTTTTCAACAAGTCATACCCAGTAGCCAATGCAGAGGCTGTCCTGAGCTGAAGGGAAGGGAAATAGCTATTAACACACACACACACACACACACAAATACATTAATTAACCCTATCTAGTGAAGCTTCCTCTCTAGTTTTGAGGTAAGGTTAATCCATCGAAGGAAAAAAGGTGTTGCTTAGTTATTATGGTTAATAACCACCTTTTTTGAACCACTAATTCACTTACTCATCATCATATAATTTCAAGTAATTCAGGGTGGTTTTCACAGTTATCCCCATTGCATTTATAGCATGATTAGGATCTCAATGAGAATACAATAATGTCAAATGAGGCAAAAGATATTTACACACTCTGTGAACATATATTTGTGACATTTCTATTGTGGTATTATTATGTTGCATATTTTCTCATCCAAATTGTTTTAAGGTGGCACTGACTATTTCCTCCTAAGAAACCTGGTAGGACTGCCAGATACATGAATATGATGACATGAACTAGACAAAGTCTTTTGCTCACAGTTCTTAAAGGGGTCATAGGATGCTACATGCACTTTTACAAGTTGTTTGAACTGAAATAATAACTAAAACATTAAAAATTCTTACTATGTTCTTGTTGGTGTTGATGTTAATTGTAATTAGCAAACTATGTCACCTGAATATTGTCATTTAAAATGTTACCAAATTACCTGCAATCGCCATTGTCATCTGATATATTTTTGAATACACATTGTAACACTCTTATCAAAATAGCTCTAGGAATGATATTGTGAAAAGTAAACTGAAAAAAAGAAAAAAAAACTTTGAAACCACTACATAATCTGTCCAAAGGGAGAGTTTTGAACAGACGCTCAAACCACTTTTTCTTACTTTCACTTTGGCCTATAGTTTCCAGTCAAATTTTTCCATAAATTTCAGATCCTAAAAATGTCCAAGTTGAACACACATAAATGATCATTTTCTCTGATGAAAAACTACAATCCATCTTACTTTAGTGTTTTGCTGCCTCGCCGAGAGCTTGTGGTGCTTTGGTGGATAGTTGGGCTCAATAGAGGCACTGTGTACACGTGGAAATTGGAGCTCCCGAGAGATCAGCCCCTCCACTTTCAGCTCCTGATTGCCCTTTAAGACCCTCAGGAGAGTGCAGCTAACCTCATGCCTCACAGTACACACAGACTTTATCATCCTCTGACTCTGGACCCAGTCAGTCACCTCAGAGAAACGGTGCCACTTCACAATGGCTATCAATTACCACAAACACCTCTGGCTAACAAACTCAGGCTGTCTGTCCTATGTCAGCTATATTACACTAATTGTTGCTTTAACAAATTTTCGGCTATCAATGTTTATCCATTTAAAAAATCAAAACTATTTGTATTTATTTCCAGTACTAAAATATCCAATAAAAGTATATTTCCAAAATCTGTTCAGATTTTAAAAGTTGTGTAGAGTATTATATTCTTCAATCTATCTTTCATTTTCTACATCTGCGATAAGACATTAAGTAGCCTTCCTGGTATCGGTGTATGAACACAAAACAAAAAATAGTTATTTTTATAGCTATTGTTTATGTTGAGTAAAAGTACTCATCCGATAAACCGGTGCACATGTTCATCCTGTGGAGTGTATTCTTGTGTAAAGTCAAACAGATTTTTTTAATATGCTGAGCTTTTAGTACAGAGATAACATTTAACTTGTAGCCAAAGAACAGAAATGAAAACCATCTCAAATGGGATTTCTAACTCTGCAAAGGTTCTTTTTACATAATGGTCAATAAAGATAATTATGCCTAGAGCCACATCTGCTTCAGATAAATGTTTGCAGCTTCTGTTATCAACAGCCATACTGTGCATGGGAGAGATTTTTAATCACTGGGAGATGTTGTGGCTCTTGTCCTGTCATGGCTCCTGTTAAACGATGGAAAAGGAAGTGAGTTTAAGTGATTAAATTCTCAAAGATGTGCACTTCCAAAACAGATCAAAGGTCAAAGGATACTCAAACCAGATGGTGTTTCTCATACTTCCCAGGTAGAAAATAATAGCTGCCTCTGTCTGAATAAGTTACAATTAGGGTCCTTATGTCTTGGGGTTTGTAAAAGTAATTTTTTAGCAATTTGCTGAAATGTACAATATGGACATATTCAAATTAGTGCTGTCAAATGATTAATCGCGAAAAAACAAAAAGAAAATAATATATGTATGTGTACTGTGTATATTTATTATGTATATATAAATACACATGCATGCAGTATATATTTTGAAAAGTATATACATTTATATTCTTATATTTTATATTATATATAAATATATTTAATATATAAACATAATTTTTCTTAAATATATACATGCATGTGTTTGAATTTATATATACATAATAAATATACAGTACACAGTATACACACATATATTATGCAAACAAAAACAATCTTAAAAACTTAAAAAGATTAATCGTTTGACTGCACTAACTAAAATATAAATATAATCCTTCGAAACAGTAAATACTGCTGTTAAAATATTCCCATTCAGTGCAAATATAGCATGTAATGTACATGTGCTAGAATCCCTTAAAATAGATGACACTGTTATCTGTGATCCTGAAAGGCATCCTGAAAATATAATAAATGGAGGTCTACTACATATAATTATAGCAAATGTATTATTATATTTATATATAGTGGACATCCATTTAATTTTTACTTGAGTTAGCAAAGAGTGGCACAGCTTACCTCACTCACCCCAATATATTAATCTTAGAGAAAAGGACTCTCTGAATCTTGATTTTCTGAGGAAAAAATTTATAAAATCTGCATCTTACAGTGATTTATTCATTAGGATAACTTGACCCAGTCATTTGAGTCTTGGCACAGAGAAGAGAACTCCAGACGCTAATGCAAGAAAGCTAAATGGCCCATAATTGGGCAGAGGTACTTCAAGTGAAAATCATCCCTGAGCACACGCACAGCTGGACCTATCACAAATGTTCTCACTCCAGGCGTGACTCCTACAGTATGTGAGTGCGCCGCAGAGCCTATAAGAATAGAGGCCGGATCGAGGCGTTTCTGCGTAATTATGTATTGAACTAGCCGTGGGGAATGACCCAGTTTCATTGTAATTGCCAGCAACATTCTGAGTGTCCATGGATGACATCTCTTCCCTGTCAACCCACATCTCTAACAGCTCAACAAAGATTCTCAATAATTGTTTGTTCTGGGTTGGAGGATTTTTACAAATGTGAAGACTCATGGGTAAACGAGTGACAGAACCAAAACGCAAGCAACCAAGCACAAGTCGTGTGTCTAAGGACCATCACGGTTGACATCATCATTGAAGCGTCCTCTAGTGTAAATGAAACGCATGCTATTGATTGAGTGAACAGTAATTTCAATGAAAGTTGAAGACATATTATTGATATCAGTGTGCAGAAGAGCCAAACTGAGAACACATACAGTACAGGTTGTAGTGCACAGCATATGGACACTTTCACACTCATGACTGTGGGAGATTGAGTTTGTCAAATCAATCCTGTCTCTTTGAATCCAAGTCAACTAATCCATTCATGCCGATAACAAATTATCAGATCTATTGCAAAGACTTAATGAGAAAGATCTATTGCAAAGACTTAATGAGAAATACAGTGCCTTGCAAAATGTATTCAAACCCCTTCATTTTTTAATGTTTAGTTATGTTGAAGCCTTATGTTAAACTGCTTCAAATTACTTTTTTTCCCACATCAATCTACACTGCATACACCATATTGCAAAGCAAATACAGAACTGTCACAACTTTGCAAATTTATAAAAAATAAAAAAAACCTGAAACAAGTACATTGCATACATTGCAACTCAGTAATTAGCTGAATCACCTTTACAGCCTCAAGTATTTTGGGGTATGATGCGACAAGCTCTGCACATCAGCATTTGGCAATTATCTGCCATTCTTCACCTCACATGTTCACTTTTCAAGCTCTGTCAGGTTGGATGGGGGCAGACACACATTTTCAGGTTTCTCCAGAAATATTTGATTGGGATCAAGACCAGGCTCTGGCTGGGCCACTCAATGACATTCACAGAGTTGTCTATAAGCCACTCTTGCTGTGTGCTTTGGGTCATTAGGCCCTTTCGCACCGCTATAGTTCCAGAACTAAACGCACGGTACTAAAGTACTGGGACGATTTTGCACGAACTATTTCCCAGTACCATTTAAAGGGTTGCATTCGCACCGAGTGTATGTACTAAGAAGTGACGCGTGGCATTCAACAACAGAAACAAAAAACTACGTTAACAACAGGAGGATGGAGGACGCTGTGATCGGAGCTGTGTTTTTGTTGTGTCTCGCGGGTTTCACAGTGGACATGGAAAGTCGACGTATACGTAAAGCGATTGAAAGAACGGAAAGGAGGACTAAGAATCTCCAACGACAACTGGCAGTGCTACATTTGCTACAAGTGCCTGCACTTCAGCGTCCGTCCATCTATCGCTGTTCTCCATACTTGCGAAATAAGTTGACACAGTGTTTACAGTATGTTTACACGGCGTTTTAAATCATGGCGGGTGAGGGCGCTTTCGTACGCGTTTGGCCAATCAATGTCTACTTACGTCACGATTAGTACCATTTGTGCTGGTTAGACCCTGCTCGGGAGTAGGAGCTAATTTGGTTCTCGAAAAAGGCAGTCCGGTACTAAAATCGCTCCCAGTTCCGGCGGTGCGAACACGCCGAAAAGTGGGTAGTTCCACAATTAGCTCTGGTACTATGAAAAGGTTCCTGCGGTGCAAAAGGCCCTAATGTCCTGTTGGAAGGTGAACCTTTTGCCCAGTCTGAGGTTCTGAATGCTCTGGACTGGGTTTTCATTAAGACTGTCTCTATATTTTGGTGCATTGAGCTTTTCTTCTACTCTGATGAGTCCCTCAGTCCCTGCCGCTGAAAAACAGCCCCACAGCATGAGGCTGCTACCAGCACACTTTACTTTTGGGATGATACTCTGCAGGTGATGAGCAGAGCTGGTTTCCTTCAAACATGATGCTTGGAATTGAGCTTCATCAGACCAGAGAATCTTGTTTCTCAGAGTCTGAAGGTCCTTTAGATGCTTTTTTTGCCAATTCCAAGTGTGTTTTCATGTCTCTTCACTGAGGAGAGGATTGAGTTTGGCCACACCAGCATAAAGCATAGATTGGTGGAGTGTTGCAGCGATGTTTGTCCTTCTGTAGGTTTCTCCCATCTCCACATATGATCATGGAGCTCAACTTCAGTGGCCATCAGGTTATTGGTCACCACTCTAACCAAAGCCCTTCTCCATCAATTGCTCAGTTTGGCCAGGAGGCCAGCTCCAGGAAGTGTCCTGGTTGTTCCAAACGTCTTCCATTATAGATAATGGAGGCTACATGCTTCTGTGAACCTTCAATGCAGCAGAATTTTTTCTGAACTCTTTCCCAGATGTGTGGTTTGATGCAATCCTGTCTCTGAGCTCTACAGGCAGTTTTTTTTTACCTCAGGGCTTGGTCTTTGCTCTAATATGCATTTTCAGCTGTTAGATCTTTTATTAAGACATGTGCCTTTCCAAAGCATACCCATTCAATTTAATTTTGGTTAGCTTCACTCAAAGTGTGGTAACATTTACAAACAAAATGAATGCTCCTGAGCTAAATTTCAACTGTCCCAGATATGAATACTTATGCAATAGAATTATTTAAGTTTTTTTATCTTTAATAAATTTGCAAAGATGTTAAAAACCTGTTATTTGCTTTGTAATTATGGTGTATGGAGTGTAGATTGATGTGGAAAAAAAGTAATTTACAGCAGTTTAACATAAGGCTGCAACACAAAAAACATGAAAAAATGAAGGGGTTTGAACACTGTCGCAAGGCACTGTATATGGTATTTAAATGAATAGTTTATACATACGAGTATATAATGGCATTTAAAAAAAGATCACCAACATCCAGTGACAAGAAACTATACATCGATCCTTCAGTGGTTCAACAGCATTGCACATAATGACTTTAGCATTGAAAAAGAACTGTAAACAGGTGTTCTCTGGTAAAGAACATTTTTTTTCCAGTAAATGCATTACACGCCACAGAAACGAAAATTAAAACAAGACAATAATGACTCATTTATACAGAAGAATCTAGCTACATACAGGTCAATGCTCTGATAATTAGAACCAGGTTTCCCTTACTTTTTCTGTTTTGCTTGTCTCTCCAGTGTTAGCTAATGTCACTGTCAATGTTCTGAATATCTTGCTGTCCTCTGCTATAACAGTCATGGCATTCAATTACAATAATATGAGGCACACTGTGACGTTATCTAAGGGCAGTGTTGTAGTCCAGAATAGCTGACCAGAAGAGGGTCGAGTCTAAATCAGTGACAATGACTTGGCCTCAAATGAGTGGACTACAACACTGCCTAATTGAGAGTTCATCCAAAAATGAACATTTGCATGTACTCACCCTCCTGTTGTTAGAAACCCATCTCATTCTTTGTGGGTACACAATAAATGGAGACCGATTTCTCATACAAAGTTTTCATATCAAGTCCAGTTGACTATTTTAATGATACTTTATGGCGTTTTTGCCACTTGAAAGGTATAATGACCCACAACAAAGAAGTAATATGTCTGAGAATGACTTTAGGGTGAATAAATTATGACAATTAATTTTTGTAAAACTATTAACTATTACTTAACTCTTCAAAAGCAGTTCAAAATTTTGTGGTTGGTAAGTTTTTTAATGCTTTTGAAAAACATCTCTTATGCTCACCAATGCTGCATTTATTTGATAAAAATACAGTAAAATTTTAATATTGTAAAATAATATAACAACTTAACGGTTTTGTATCTAAAAAAATAAATAATAAAATGTTATGAATACCTGTGATGGTGAAACTGACTTTTCAGCAGCCATTACTCCAGTTTTCAGTGTCATAAGATCCTTCAGAAGTCATTCTAATATTCAGCATATTACGATGATTTCTGAAGGATCTTGTGACATTTGGTGCTGAAACAAAGATTTCTTATTAATGTTAAAAACAATTGGGCTGCTTAATATTTTTGTTAACACCATGATGCATTTTTTCAGGATTCTTTGATGAATAGAAAGTTCAGAAGGATAGAATTTATTTTTGTAAAAATAGAAGTATTCAGTGTCACGTTTGATCAATTTAATGCAACCTTACTAAATAATACTATTTATTAAAAAAAATGATACTGACCCCAAACTTTTGAACTGTATTGTAACTATCTTTAAGCATCCAATAACTACAGTAGCTGACTGTCCATTTCCTGCCATCTCTCTCAATTACTAAAGTGATTTTTGGCTTCTGTTTCTGAGGGATAGGTTTTGATTCTATCTTAGACTTCATTCTGAGATTTTACCTTCATTCTGCCTTATTTCCTGCAAAACGAGCCTTTGTGTATGTTGCCATGATGCCAAGAGAAAAGGCATTCTCTGTCACTGAACTTGAAAGCAAGCTGGAACATTGTGTTAGTGAACCAAGTATCCAAACATAGTTGCATAACTGGCCATGCAGTGAGAAAGAAAGACAGAATGCTTCCTGCATTCAAGTTTATATACCACATATATTAATGCTTGTGTAAAAACACACATGAACAGAGCAAAGACTGCATCAGAAGGCCAGGTGATTTATTCTCAGCTTCTCTTTCGGTTCTAATCACAGGAGCAGAGCACCACTGGAATGTGTCCCAATCACCACCAGCAGAAAACTGCAGGAAACACAGCTGTCTCTTTCTGTCTCTTTTACACTCACGCTGGATTTTTATGACTTCTGCTGCTCCTTACTCATAGTCTGTTCATTCATTCTCTCTATTGTAAGCAAGTACTAAAGTAAACTGTCTGTGGAAAAAGAGAGGCAAATACCACAGAAAAACTGACTCATTGAAAAAGCACCGGCACAATCCAATTGAAACCATCTGACAAGTCTCGATACGGTGGCGCACGGACAATAGTGCTCTGTTCCAGGCGGCTGGGCTCCCCTCCTCAGGCTTTGTCTGAGGTCAGGGCTTCCCTGGTGACGTCACTGCTCAGCTGATTTTAAGCACCGTTTTTCATTATTTCATGGGAGACACAAAGACTTCCTCACAGGCTGTCCATTCACATTTGGCGGACAGACTTGAGCCTGAATTTAAGTCCAAGTCACAAAAGGACTGAAGGGATGGCAAGTCTGATTCTAAACTTCAATTTCTGTGAATGGTTCTATATGACAATTTCTTCATTAGAATTCAAAACATGACATTAGTAATTATTAAACCCATGCATTTGAACAAATAAGAAATCCTCAAGTAATTGTATCCACTATTATATTAACCATTAATAATATTCCATGGTCCATATCCTCTGGCCAGCATGCTAATCTAATTCTGACAGTTTTGGGGATTTTGGAAAAATGGGAAGCGCAACAATAACGTGACCCAGCTGGAGTGTTCCTGCTCCAGATTTGAGAGCTTTTAAAAGCTCAGGCCTGAAGCCATAGACTGCTTTCAGAAATAAAGAGACAGGAAGAAAGAAAAAGGAAACGAAACAAAGGAGTAGATGTTGTATGGGAATGATTCGCTTTGTAATGAAAGAACACTGCAAAAGTTAATCGATACTGCTGGTGTGGACTGCTGCTGAAAACCCATCCAGTGGATTCTCAGTACTGAAGCAAAACATGACTCCTGATTCAGACAGAATTTGATTGGACATCAAAAAAAGTGACGTGTGCTATTTGATGTACGATATTCTGTACAAAATGTTTAAACAAACCTTTTTGTACGTTTTTGTATATACACTGTAACATAATATATTCACACACTGACAGCATCTTAAAAAGTATTTGCATACTGTATGTGTACCTTTTTTTAAATGTAAAACTATGATTTTTTATATTACATATATAAATTATTTTATTTTTTTTACCTTACAGAAAATGTCTATTTTAAATAAATGCTGTTCTTTTGAACTTTCTATACATCAAATAATTCTGAAAAAAAGGTAACAGCTCCCACAAAAAATATTAAGCAGCATATTAGAATGATTTCTGAAGGATCATGTGACAGTGAAGACTGGAAAATAGCTGCTATACATTCAGTTTGTCGTTGCAAAAATAAATTCAAATTTAAAATATATTAAAATAGAATACTTCAAATATTCATATTTGTACAAATGTCATAATTTTTTCATAAAATTCACAAATGTCATATTTGTAGGTTTAATGCATAAAACACCTTTTACATGCTGTCAGTATGCTAATAAGGTACATTTCTGTGTCTATATAAAGACAATGTGTGAAAATGTATGTATGCTAGAACTGCAGTTTACGTACTGTAGGAATACCTGCAATTACTAATGTTTTCACGTAGATATGCGTCTTCACTCCTTGTGTCCTCTCATAAGGACATATTCCAGGGTCTGCAAGGCACTGTCACAATTACAGACACAATGTCACAATGCAACCAATCTGTACCGAATTGTCTCTCTTCTATAGAAGAGAGAACTTAAGCTGTTATCTATCATCTTTCAGAATAAAGTCACAAATCACCTTGCATAATTTGTCAACAAGAAAATTTCTGGATGAATAACAAAAATACTGTGCGTTGATGTGCTTATGTGATTTGCATTCAAGTTGCTGTAGCTCTGGGCTGGAACCACAGTGACATCTGGAAATGATCAAGTTTCAAAAAGTTAAGGGGTAAATGGACAATAAATTCACAGGCTTAACTTTATCCGGGTATATGGCAGACAGATGGAAAATGATGCAGTTTCCTAACATTTCTCACGTTTTGGACACAATGTCCACTATGTGATAATGGTGTTGAATCCTGTCATATTACAAACATATGGTTTACTCAGTTCAGTCATTCCATCTAAGCTATATCTGTATTTAAATATTTAGCCAGCAGATATTACCCAGTGGTCAAGCAGCTGAAACTGGCTCAGGAAGCTGTTAACCTGTAGAAAAAGTTCTCCGGATTCCAGAAAACAGTTGGGGATTGAAAGAGAAATGGAGATCTATGACCTTTCTCACTATTTATCTTTCATCTTAGGGTCAATCCTGCGTAAAACAGGGGCACTTGCTACCACGGGTCAGTGCGCATGGCACCAATTAAGAGTTCAGCAAGATGTCTACAGACATTAGTTTGTGCTTTGTGAATAAGCGAACCAGACATGCCATGAGTTTTAAAACTACACAGAGACAAGGCAAAATCATGAGTTGATTAACATCAAGTTTAAAAGAATATTCCAGATTCAATACAAGCCAAGAGCTCTTGAGCTATAATGATATTACTAAATTTTCACTTTCACTTTAGCACAATCAAATACACTTCAATATATATTTAATTGAACTTCAGCACTACTTCCGTACAATTAAAGTGTATTCCAGTTTAGCAGACTTTCAGAGTATTTCTTTAATGCAGTATCTGAGTGAAAATAAAGCAAAACTGACTTGTAAACAAACTTGAACACTAATAGTCTTAAACACAGGAGTCATTTCAGAGTGTCTACATAGCAAACAGTACATCTTTGTTTTCCCTCTGAGGTCATGACCTCCTTTGGCTTGCCCCAGAAGGTTTGCAGACATTTCACAGGCTAGGTGAACCCCTGCTACTTTATGTATGTTTATACAAAACATTGTGCCATGCTACAGGCTTTTACTGAGACCTTTAGTCATCCATCAATGTCTCTCCTGACTTCCTCTGTCTGTAGGCCACCATTTCATTCATTATGCACTTGCTTCTCAAACACTTACAAAGTCCTACAGTATTAACTTTTTTGTTTTATTTCATTTACCAGTTTCTTTTGAGATGACTGATAACATCCCAAGGTTTCAGATTCAAGATGAGGAGAAACAAATGTTTCACACAAAAACTGTTTCCTCACACAAGCCCCACAAGGCTTCAAGACGGAGGGAAATTGACTCGAGCTGTCCTTTATGAAAACCATTTCTTTTCAGAGTAACTGAAACAAAATTGAGTGCCAGAGCATTCACAGCTTTGGGCCTGTGAAATCCCCAATCTATTACCGCATCCAGCAGAGGGGCAAAACGAGTTCACCATGTTGTAGAGGTGTCTAGGCATCTACTCAACATCTCTCTTCCTAGAACCACAGAGGGAGCACTTACTGTATGCTGTCCTCTCCTTTTCTCAGCCTTCTTCTGTTATATAATTCAATGCTACTGTTTAAACGTCTCTACTTCAGACCTCCAAAACAGAAGTGAAGCCATCAAATAACTGTCATTATCATGTACAAAACATCCTACCACGCAAAATACAGATGTACTCCAGGTGCCCATGTAGGTGCATGACCCTGTAAAACTATGTTAGTGACATGATCAAAGCGGAGAGTTATTTTAAAAGGTGTAACACTGTCTGTAGGCTACATCTGGAGAACTAAATAAATATGTAGAGGTAATCTGTAAAAATTAAGAGAAGGTGTTGAAAGTAATAAGTGGTTTTCAACTAAATGAAAATAGCAATGCGGCTAACTTAAAGGGTTCACCAAAATCATTTACTCACTCTCATTTCATTCCAAATCAGTATGACATCTTCTGTAGAACACAATAGGAGGTAATTGAATGAACATTTGGTTGGGTGAATAGCAGAAAACTGTGATTCACTTTAAAGCTTAATAAAGCACACAAAAGTAAAAAGAAAAGAAAAAGTGCACGTGGCTCTCTATTCATTTGCCAGGTGTTTTTTGTGTTCTGGTGAACAACAGCCTGATATTTAACCCAAAAAGTAATGACAAAAAGCACCTTAGTTTGCCAAACACCAAAAAAAAAGAAAAAAGAAAAAGAAAAAGAGAATTCTTCCAACCAGATGTTCATTAAATTACCTCCTTTTGTGTTCTGCAGAAAAAAGAAAGTGAAGTTAAATGGGGGTGTTATAATTATATACAGTATGTATGCATATTATACATATTATATATGTATAATATACAGTTGTCCTCATAAGATTACATACCCCTTGCAGAATACGCAAATATGTTAATAATTTTGACTAAATAAGAGGGATCATGGAAATTGCATGTTATTTTTATTTAGTACTCTCCTGAATGAGCGGTTTCAAATAACAGATGTTTATATATACTCCACAAGACAAAATAATAACTGAATTCATAAAAAATGACCCCGTTCAAAAGTTTCTTAATAATCTATGTTGTTTCCTGAATGATCCACTGCCATTTTTCTGTGTTTCATGAGTTGTTCATGAGTCCCTCGTTGGTCCTGAGCAGTTCAACTGCCTGCTGTTCTACAGAAAAATCCTCCAGCTCCTGCACATTCTTTGGTTTTCCAGTATCTTCTGCACATTTGAACCCTTTCCAATAGTGACTGTATGATTTTGAGATCCATCTTTGAGATCAGTTTGAGATCCAAGGGACTCATGAACAACTATCCCAAAACTGAAAGACAGTCGTGGATCATCCAGGAAACGACACACAGTATTAAGATTCAAGGGTATGTAAACTTTAGAACGCATTTTTATAAATTTGGTTATTATTTTGTCTTGTGGAGAATATATAAGCATATGTTATGTGAAATAGCTTATTCAGGACAGTATTAAATAAACAATAACATGCAATTTTCATGATCCCTCTTATTTTGTTAAAATTATTAACATTTTGCATATTCTGCAAGGTTTTTTGATGTAAAGTCGGCAACATCAAAGCTCCAAAAGTATAAAAAAATGTATTAAAAAATATATATATTCTGCAAGGGGCATGTAAATTTATGAGCACAACTGCATTATGTAAATATATTAATTACATCAAAATAGTAGCTTCACTGTATTTTCAAATTAGCTTCCTCGACACTGCTAAAGTATATCAGTGCTGGTACTACTAGATCTCAGTGCTGCGTTTGATACTGTCGATCATAACATACTACTAGAGAGACTGGAAAACTGGGCTTTCTGGCATGGTAATTAAATGGTTCAGGTCATACTTAGAAGGGAGAGGTTATTATGTGAGTATAGGAGAGCATAAGTCTAAGTGGACGTCCATGACATGCGGAGTCCCACAAGGCTCAATTCTTGCACCGCTCTTGTTTAGCCTGTATATGCTCCCACTAAGTCAAATAATGAGAAAGAACCAAATCGCCTATCACAGCTATGCAGATGATACTCAGATTTACCTAGCCTTATCTCCAAATGACTACAGCCCCATTGACTCCCTCTGCCAATGCATTGATGAAATTAACAGTTGGATGTGCGAGAACTTTCTTCAGTTAAACAAAGAAAAAATCGAGTCAGGAATCTTGGTGTGATTCTGGAGACAGACCTTAGTTTCAGTAGTTTCAATTAGTTTCAATTTTTTTTTTAATAATTTTCAAAGTTTTTAAATTCCTTGTTTTATTGTTGTGATTATTGTTTTTATTTTATGTAAAGCACTTTGAATTACCATTGTGTATGAAATGGGCTATACAAATAAACTTGCCTTGCCTTGCCTAAAGTGTTATCAAAAATGAGAGGCTTATTTTAAAGACAAAAACCTGTACTTTCAACAAACTTTTTACATATTTGCGGTCTTCAAACATACCATTCGCCTTGTTAGACCATGTCCCCATTCCGTCCTTATACCTCCTGAGAGCTGACAAGAGAGGAGGAACAACATCATGTATTCTGTGCATTGCTTCGACATCCTTTTTTATTTCTAAATGACCCACTTTTTGAGTTGTTTTTTTTCATGTTCCCTTCAATTTCCTGCTGGAGCTGTGGCACAGTGGGAGGTGCACATGCTCACGGGAACATAGGTTTGGATCTGACCTGTGCCGCTTCCCGGACCTGTACCCCCCCCCCC